>NC_058081.1:656342223-656439366 GCF_014858855.1 Bufo gargarizans | reverse complement strand
ATCTAAGTCAAGTTTGCCATTGAAATGATAGGAAAAAACGGACACGGATCACGGACACGGATGACAATCTTGTGTGCATCCGTGATTTTCACGGACCCATTGACTTGAATGGGCCCGTGAACCGTTAGCCGTGAAAAAAATAGGACAGGTTATATTTTTTTCACGGCCTCGAAACACGGGTCACGGGCGCGGTGTAAAAACGGTGCACAAGCCGAGTTTTCAACGGCCCCATTGAAAGTCAATGGAGCCGCAGAAAAAAAACTTCTAACGGCACAACGGCCACGGGTGCACACAACGGTCGTGTGCATGAGGCCTAAGTGTACTCTATGTGTTGTGTTTATAGAATATGTCAGCTTTATAGTTAGTCTGTATATAGGGTAAGTGTATATAGTGAATGAATAAGGTGTAGTGTAATAGTGTGTATATAGGATAACTGTGGTGTATATAGCGTATGTGTGTAGGATAAGTTTAATCTATATAGTGTCTGTATATAGAGTAAGTGTAGTGTATATAGTGTTTATATAGGGGTAAGCAATTTATATCGTGCATATAGGATAAATGTAGTGTATATAGTTTATGTATAGGTTAAGTCTATGTAGTATGTATCTACTGTAGCATAAATGTAGTATTTATGTTTTGTATATATCATAAGTGTAATCTTTATAACTAGTCTGTATATTAGGTATGTGTAGAGTATATAGTAAATGTGTAGTGCGTATAGTGTTTGTACAGGGTGTTGTTTAATTTATATGTTATCTGTATATTGGGTATGTGTAGTGTGTGTGTGTGTATAGATATATATATATTTATATATTATGTGGGGTAAGTGTAATGTATATATTGTATGCATATGATAAGTGTAATTTATATAGTTTCTTTATATGGGATATGTTTAGTGCATATAGTGTATGTATATGACATGTGTAGTCATTATAGTGTTACATGCGGTATGTGTAGTGTATATAGTGTGTGTGTGTATATAGGATAACTAATGTATAAAGTGCCTGTATATAAGGTAAGTGTAATCTATATTGTGTCTGTATATCAGGTAAGTGTAATTTATATTGTGTCTGTATATCGGGTAAGTGTAGTGTATTTCGTGTATGTATAAGGTAAATGTAGTGTATATAGATAATGTATAGGGCAAGCGTAGTCTATGTAGTATGTATTAGTGTATAAACAGTAAGTGTACTCTATGTGTTGTGTTTATAGAATATGTCAGCTTTATAGTTAGTCTGTATATAGGGTAAGTGTATATAGTGTATGAATAAGGTGTAGTGTAATAGTGTGTATATAGGATAACTGTAGTGTATATAGCGTATGTGTGTAGGATAAGTGTAATCTATAAAGTGTTTATATAGGGGTAAGCAATTTATATAGTGTCTGCATATATGATAAATGTAGTGTATATAGTTTATGTATAGGTTAAGTCTATGTAGTGTGTATCTACTGTAGCATAAATGTAGTATTTATGTTTTGTATATATGATAAGTGTAATCTTAATAACTAGTTTGTATATTAGGTATGTGTAGAGTATATAGTAAATGTATAGTGTTTGTACAGGGTAAGTGTTGTTTAATTTATATATTATCTGCATATTGGGTATGTGTAGTGTGTGTGCATATAGATATATATATTTATATATTACGTGGGGTAAGTGTAATGTATATATTGTATGTGTAATTTATATAGTTTCTGTATATGGGGTAAGTTTAGTGTATATAGTGTATGTATATGACATGTGTAGTCATTATAGTGTTACATGCGTTATGTGTAGTGTATATAGTATAATTCATGTATAAAGTGCCTGTATATCAGGTAAGTGTAGTATATATAGTGTATGTATAGTGTATATAGTGTGTGTATAGGGTAAGTGTAGTGTATACAGTTTATGTGTATGGTAAGTGTAGTCTACATAGTGTTTACATGGGATAGGTGTAATCTATATAGTGTGCTTTTAGGATAAGTGTAAGTTATTTAATGTCTGTAAAAAAGGTAAGTGTAGCGTATATAGTGTGAATATAGGATAAGTAATCTATATAGTGTCAGCATATAGGATTAATGTAGTGTATAATATAGTATATGTATAGTGTAGTCTCTGTAGTGTGTATATAGGTGTGATCTTTATACTTAGTCTGTATATTGAGTATGTGTAGAGTATATAGTGGATATATTGTGTATATAGTGCTTGTATAGGGTAAGTGTCATCAATATTTAGTGTATAAGGTATGTGTACAGTATATAGTGTATGTATAAGGCAAGTATAATGTATATAGTGTATAGTTAGGGTACATGCACTTTATGTAATGTATATATAGAGTAAGAATAGTCTAGTGTATATTTACGGTAAGTGTAGTCTATATAGTATGTATATCAGGTAAGTGTAATGTAGTATATATATATATATACTGTGCATACACAGGGTAAGGCCTCATGCACACGACCGTTGTGTGCATCCGTGGCCGTTGTGCCGTTTTCCGTTTTTTTTTGCGGACCCATTGACTTTCAATGGGTCCGTGGAAAAATCGGAAACTGCACCGTTTGGCAGCCGCATCCGTGATCCGTTTTTCCTGGCCGTGAAAAAAATAGGACCTGTCCTATTTTTTTCACGGCCAACGGTTCACGGACCCATTCAAGTCAATGGGTCCGTGAAAATCACGGATGCACACAAGATTGTCATCCGTGTCCGTGATCCGTGTCCGTTTTTTCCTATCATTTCTATGGCAAACTTGACTTAGATTTTTTTTTCATTTTTCATGTCCGTGGATCCTCCAAAAAACAAGGAAGACCCACGGACGAAAAAACGGTCACGGATCACGGACCAACGGAACCCCGTTTTGCGGACAGTGAAAAAATACTGTCGTGTGCATGAGGCCTAAGTGTAGTCTATATAGTGTATGTGAAAGGTAAGTGTAGTCTATGTACAGGGTAAATGTATGCAGTGTGTATATAGGATCAGTGTAATTTATATAGTGTCTGCATATAGGTTAAGTGTAGTGTATATAGTGTATGATATCACTTCCTGCGTGATATCCATAAAATGTTACACAGTAATAGGAGAAAAGTTCTGTTCTAAATTTTACATTTAAGAAAAATCAAAGCTTGGCCTCCGCCACATAATGGACCAAAAACAAAAAAGCTTTTCCTCTGCAGTGACTGACTATACAAACATTGCACGGTGTACCAGTTGCAATCAATATTGTTATAACATTTCATGGGTTGAATTCTATTTCATATATTAAATTCACATCTGTTTTGTTAGCCCTTTTGCAGTGCTTAATCCCTCCTTGTTTAGGTGGGTCCCTACACTAACACGTTATACATATAACAGGATATATTGAGTGTCACTGGTGTTATCACTTGCAGTGTGCTTTTACATTATTTTGTATACAGTAGTCAGTTGTTATAGAGAAACGCCAATATACTGCTTATCAGTTTGGCTTTTCAAATTAATAGTGCAAATCAGTGTAAATCATGTTATAAAAAAAAAAAAAGAGTCTTAGGGTAGGGACCTATCTGAATGAGGTCGCCTTGACGTGGCAGATGGGCTCACACAATGTCATCCGATTGTGTGCTAAGAACCTCATATTTTTAAAAGTGTGGGTGACAAGAGTCTTCTGAGAGTTTTTGAGCTTCCATATGTTAAGGAATTAATCAGTTGTCCCTCTTGAAGCATAGATACGTTCATAGAGATAGATGGCATCATTTATTTTTATTAAGGCTACGCCATGAGTGGGCAGCACGGTGGCTCACTGGTTGGCACTGGTGCCTTGCAGTGCTGGGGTCCTAGGTTCAAATCTGACCAATAACAACATCTGCATGGAGTTTGTATGTTCTCCCTGTGCTTGTGTGGGTTCCTTCAGGTACTCCAGTTTCCTCCTACACTCCAAAGACATACTGATAGGGAACTTAGATTGTGAGCCCCATTAAGGACAGTTGGAGGCTAATGTCTGTAAAGAGCTGCGGTATATAGCAGCGCTATATAAGTGCATAAAATAAATAAATAAGGTCTGGACACCTTGGGAGACTTTTTGAAGAGTATGGGTTTCTACTATAAAATACCAGAAATGCATTTTCATTCAGAGATAAGGTGCAGCAAATAATGACTGTTTATGTGGCCCACGAAAAAGTAGCCCACCTCCAGCGATAGTATGACAAGATGAACGAGCAAGTGGATTGTTATTTTTTACCCACAAGTCACAAAAGATGCTGAAAGTGCTCCCTGTTCCGGGCTATGCATCTTTGGGCACATGGGATTATGTTGGCCGATACTTCTTGCAGCTCTACAGCAGTGATGCTGCAGAAACAAAAATGTCCTGCTCTTTCCAACAAGATGGGACAACATGCCGCACCTCGCTGGCACGGATTCATGAACTGTTGATGTAGGAGCAAACTGTGAGCGAGGGGTTATGGCCACCACGTTCCTCAGACTTGTCCTCGTGCAATTTTTATCTGTTGGGAACTTCAAAACAGAAAATGTCCGCTAACAATCCACATCCCTGGATGAACTGAAGGAAAATATCACAAACACTATCCGCAACATTACGAGACGTATCAGCCGACATAATCCGACGTGCCCAAAGATGCATAGATATGAATGGGGACCACTTTCTGCATCGTGTGGCATGTGGGTTATTAAAGAAACAATCCACTAGCTCATTCATTTTGTCATACTATTGCTGGAGACTGTCTACTTTTTCGTGGACCATCCTGTATTACCCCTTCTCAACATAGAGAAGGGGTACATGATGACCTTTCTATGTGTGTCATTCCTATGCAATGACCTATTTGCGTATATTCTCCTACTAGTGACATCACTGTGTGCATTATTGCTATTTTGTGACATAACTGTGTAAATTATTTACAATATGTACAATAAAGTCACTTCAACTTTTACATTATCCTTGTGCATCAGGGAGACCATAATAATCATAAAATTTACTGGAATTGCTGCAGAAGATAGAGCGGGGCCCAAGTCAATTTTGCTATGAAGCCCCACGGTTACTTGCTATGCCCCTGGAATGTACATTATATATAGATTCTGCGAGCAGCTACATTCGGTCAGGGAGCTGTCAGAATGGCTAGAGCTGCTGCACAGATTTAGGGGGTCATTTACTATACTGAAATATCCGCCTCTTCATAACTTCGGCGGATACCCCGCTAGCTACAGGCTTTTATTAGGACCGGCGTCTAAAACGCCGGTCCTAATAAATGTGCCCCTTAATTTCAACAGAACTTAAAGAGAACCTGTCACCTCACCACCTGGTGGCCAGGGCTGTGGGAGTGCACATAGTCCAGTGCCTTTTCCTATATTGTGTAAGCACGGCCACCGCTGCTGTATTACAGGGTGGTCGTAACCATGGAAATGATCAGTGTATAATGAGACTGAAAATGGAATCAAGCCAGCAAAGGAGGCAATATGGACAATAACAATACATTAGTGTTGTGTTTTTGTGCTTCAGGGTATTAAACATTGATATTTTTAATTTAACATATATATATATATATATATAATGCTATATCACATTTGTAATAAGAGGAATTAATGAAATTGCTGGACCAATTGATGGGAGGATCATGAAACCAGTCATGGAATGCCCAGTGTATAGGAGTCGAAGACACTCCTTTGTGAGTCCAGAAGACTGGAAAGCAACAAAATAGTGTCCCGTTTGAAAGGCTGACCTTTCTCCCCTGGCAACTAGAGATGAGTGAATTTTTCAAAAACAAAAAATTTGGTTCGATCCGAATAAATTCCCAGCTAATTACATAAAAAAAACTGCTATTTCCTGGCTGCAGAGAGCCTTTATAGTGGTGTAGGACACTGTGCCTTGCAGTTACACACATATGGAGTCTGCTTTGGTAGTGAAATAATACTGTGAGTCCGTATGACGTGCAGATGACAGGCGTCGCTCCTAGAATCACTGCACACTTCACTTATTTGGGCAGTTACGGGGCCAGAACTGACCAAATAACTCAAGTATGAACTCAGCTGTCCGCATCCGTTGCTCCGTTCCGTAGACCTGTAAAAATGATATATCATGTCCTATTCTTGTCCGTTTTGCTGAAAAGAATAAGCATTTCTATAAAGGACCATCCGTGTTTTGCGGATCCGCAATTTGAAGACCGCAAAACACGGCACGATCTTTAGCAGGGGGAGGGTGGTCAAGTATCAGTGGTCCTCTCCCATTTGTACTGCCAGCTAGTCTATTTGGAGCCACATCTGGTCCGTGGACATCTCATTTTGCTGTTTAGGGGTCTCGGCTAGCATTACTGTCTGTACTCCGTTCAGCTAGTCAGCCCAAGCTCCCTTTTTGTTTCCCCTGATGAGCTTTATACTCATATTTTAGCGAAACATGCGTGTAGGGACTAGGTAGGAGAGGGCTTACTAGGGCGCATTAATTCCAGGGCTAGGTTCCTGCTTGTGCCTGGTCACGGGGGTCCGTGATCAGGTCACCTAGGCCAGGATAGGTCCCCTAGGGCATCTTTAGGACCAGCTAGCCTAGCTTTCCTTACCCTGTGATTAGCAACTGTTTCCAGCCTTGTTGTATGGACATCTTCCAATATCAGTGAGGCAACCGTTGCACCGAGAAGCATTTCATCGGAGCGGTAGGACCATCTGGTTATTTAATTTTGGTGCCTCCGAGCACCTTCGCTATTAAGCGTGTCCTGGCTATCCGGTACCTCAATCTCCTGTGGGGTGACCTACCGTGCTTCTTTATTGTATATTTATCTTATTTTGGGGCAATTTTTCATAACTATTGTGTATTAAAAGTTAAGTTTTAATTTGACCACTTACTTTATATTGCTGTACGACTCAGATGGTCTAGTCTGATTTGTTATCTACATTGCTACATATTTTACTCTGTACAGGGTGGGCCATTTATATAGATGCACCTTAATAAAATGGGAATGGTTGGTGATATTAACTTCCTGTTTGTGGCACATTAGTATATGTGAGGGGGGAAACTTTTCAAGATGGGTGGTGACCATGGCGGCCATTTTGAAGTCGGCCATTTTGAATCCAACTTTTGTTTTTTCAATAGGAAGAGGGTCATGTGACACATCAAACTTATTGGGAATTTCACAAGAAAAACAATGGTGTGCTTGGTTTTAACGTAACTTTATTCTTTCATGAGTTATTCACAAGTTTCTGACCACTTATAAAATGTGTTCAATGTGCTGCCCATTGTGTTGGATTGTCAATGCACCTGAAACTACGGATACTGGAAGCCTGTGCTAGCATTTCTCCTGCGGTGTTGCTATCAGTGTGTGAAGAGTGGGAGAAGAGGGTTGCATTGACAATCCAACACAATGGGCAGCAGATTGAACACATTTTATAAGTGGTCAGAAACTTGTGAATAACTCATGAAAGAATAAAGTTACGTTAAAACCAAGCACACCATTGTTTGTGAAATTCCCAAAAAGTTTGATGTGTCACATGACCCTCTTCCTATTGAAAAAACAAAAGTTGGATTCAAAATGGCCGACTTCAAAATGGCCGCCATGGTCACCACCCATCTTGAAATGTTTCCCCCCTCACATATACTAATGTGCCACAAACAGGAAGTTAATATCACCAACCATTCCCATTTTATTAAGGTGTATCCATATAAATGGCCCACCCTGTAGATTCAGAAAGTATTCCATAGCGGTCATGTGTGACGTTGAAAAGATGTTCCACTGGTTTCATGTGAAGAATGAAGATAGATACTTCCTGAGGTTTCTATGGTGGAAGGACGGAGATACAGATTCAGAGCCAGCAAAATACAGAATGAAAATACACTTGTTTGGAGCAGCATCATCTCCAGTTATCGCCAATTATGGCATGAAGTACCTAGCCAATCAGAATGAGAAGGATTTCCCATCAGCAGCAAATTTTCTAAAGAAAAACTTTTACGTAGATGATGGTCTCATAAGTCTAGAGTCCACAGAATCTGCAATCAAACTAGTGAAAGAAAGCCAAGAGTTATGCGCAAGAGGAAACCTGTGCCTTTATAAATTCATCTCAAACAACAGAGAGGTACTGGAATCCATCAGTGACTCTGAACGTGCATCAACAATGAAGAATGTAGATCTCAATTATTATCATCTTCCAGTTCAAAACGTACTTGGATTGGGATGGAATGTAGAGAATGACTTTGAAGTATCTATTGAAGATAAAGTTGCAACTAGACGTACCATTCTTTCCCCAGTGGCTTCTATATTTGATCCATTGGGATTCTTCGCTCCAGTAATCCTCAGAGCAAAATAAATACTACCAGAATTATACAGACAGAAGTAGGGATGGGACGAGCCCATACCTGAAAATTTGAGGCCAAGGTGGGAGAGTTGGATAAGAGACTTGCAAAACTTGAGAGAAGTTTGGATACCCAAATTTTTTGTACCTCATGATTCCAGAAAGTACAAGAAAAGTTAATAGCAACGATCCAACAAGTTTGGACCCTTTAACTCCCAACCATCTATTTCACCTTAAGTCTGATTACATACAGCCACCACCTGGCAAGTTAACCAAAGAGGATGTATATGGTAAAAGGAGATGCTGAAGATTTCAATATCTACCAGAACAGTTTTGGAGTAGATGGAGGAAAGAGTACTTAGCCAATCTGATGCTAAGAAGTAAATGGCAAACACCCAGAATAAATGTCCAAGTTGATGACATAGTGTTAGTGAAAGAAGAAGATTTACCTAGAAGTCAATGGAAATTGGCCAAAGTTCTAGAAGTTCAAAAGGATGAAGACAAACAAGTAAGAAGAGTGTTGTTACAAATGGGAGACTCAAAACTTGACAAAAAAGGAAAACGTCTCACTACTCCACTCGGGTTGGAACGTTCTATACAGAAGTTAGTTGTTCTACTTGGGAGTGATAAAAGACACTTGGAAGTTGAGAGCCTGATGGAAAATTCCCTAAATTCATGTTTAAGTCCTACCACTAAGAACATGGAATTATAGGTAATTTTGGTGGGAGTGTAGCTGGCCAGCTAAGACCTGTCCTAGGTTGCTAATATAGATTGTGTGTTTATACAGCTAGACCTGCCAATAACCTTTATACAGTTACTATGTTTGTGTGTTAAAGACAAAAGCAGAGTTATTTACAGTGACTTCATGTTTGGATGTCATATAACTGTTATATTGGTGATCACAGAAGCAGAAAAGATAGTATGCCTTTAAGATTCATTATATAATGTAAGTTAAGCTCAATGACACAGCAGAAACAACAAAAAGCATAGAGTTAAACTGTTGTTGCAAGGCAGGAATCTTGACCAATCCTAGCTAGCCTCACACAGCTCAGAAATGTTTACAAATTACAGCCAGCCTCACACACAGCCTTTGTGGGAAATTCCCCTAGCAGGAGCTGCTAGAATTATTATACCAGAGGAGAGAAGCTGAACAGACATTCACTCCACTAAGATCTGTGTTTTATGGAAGCAGAGAGGCCAAAATAGGTATTTAAAACTGTTATATAATGTTCTTACTGTTGATATAGTGATTAGAACTGTATACTGAACCAGTTATATGTGTGTTTACTTACAGTTCCACCAATTGCAACAAACTACAAAGCTCAAACACAAATTTAAATTCAATATTGCAATTCAAATTGCATACAACCATACCAGATCATACTCAACCAATCTGCAAATAGTTACTGCTAACTGCATACTGCAAATTGCGACCAAATTCAGCAAGTGAACAATTAGTTAACCTCAGATATACCTCTCAGAGAGATCATAAAGTGCTTAAATAACTTAAAATGAGAGTACAGATACTGAAGAGAGAAATATACCACCATTTTATGTTGAATGACAAGATTGAACAGTTGAACCACCATCATATGCATACCGCCATTTTGTGATACTTTATTCAAGACGTGTTTTGTACATGGACTATCTGCTGCGGAGGCGGCAGTGTTATATATGAAGAAAAGTTAAAGTTAATAAAGAAGTTATTTGAAGCATTTGGTGTGCTCTTTAAACCTACTGTTTCCATAGAACGGCGCTAGAAGAATTACAGAGTAATAGACAGTCTGGTTAGACTAAAAGTCTGAGATATCAAAATTCTTCTAATGCCACAGCGCAAAAAGCACTTCATAGTGCTGCGCCTGCCACAATGTGCCAGTAAGAAGTGCCCCCCAATAATGTGCCAGTAAGATGTGCCGCCATAGATGCCCCCCAATCATGTGCCAGTAACAAGTGCCCCCATAGAGGTTTTAGTCGCACCACTGAAATGCCTGGGAGAGGAAAGAACATGCTGTAGTTACTAGGTAATTCAATACCTATACAAATGTATTAACTAGGGAACTAAGGTAAACTTAGTCAGACCAATCCAATTACATAAAAAAAAATAAAAGACAGTTATGGCCCCTAATCATGTGCCAGTAACAAGTGCCCCACAGATGCCCCCAATCATGTGCAAGTAGCTAGTACCCCATAGATGCCCCACAATCATGTGCCAGTAACATGTGCCCCCATAGATGCCCCCAATCATGTGCCAGTAACAAGTGCCCCCATAGATGCCCCCAATCATGTGCCAGTAGTAGTACCATATAAAAAAATAAACACTTATACTTACCTCCATCAGGCTGGCAGCAATGTGATGCAGGCCTCTATGGCCTATGTCCCGCGCTGTACGGCTCAGGCGGCGCAATGACGTCTGCAGCCTATCAGACGAACAGGGAAGGGAGACGCCTCTCCCTCCCCTGCCCCACCGCAGTGCTTCCATCTGTATCGCTGTCCTGAGGACGGCGATACAGATGACTATGGAGATGAGCGCTTCCACAATGGAAGCGCTCATCTCTCTGTGCCCTGCTGCTGCCCCCCACGTCACGAGTGGCCAGCAGAGCTCAAGAGGCAGCTGCCTTGGGCCCCCCAGGAGCAACTGGGCCCGGGTCCCCTTTTGCCCTGCGTTAAAGACGGCCCTGGGTGTAATCTACGGGGGAGATTTGTCATCTCCCTTGCGCCAGAAAAGTGCCTTTAAAGGATAACTGTCATATATATTTTTTATGTAATTGGATTGGTCTAAGTTTATCTTAGTTCCCTAGTTAATACTTCTGTATAGCTAGACAATCACCTAGTAACTACAGCATGTTCTTTCCTCCCCCAGGCATTTTAGTGGTGCCACTAAAACAGCGTTGCTAGGTGTCCTCCGTTCCCTTCCCTTCTATATACAGAAGACGAAGGACGTAGAAGTGGGCAGTCCCGAACGCTGCGCACGCGCTCCCGTCGGACCTGTGTAGTGCCGATATTCGCGATAAAATTCGCGATAAAATTTAGGAGAAAAGGGTGTGTTTAAGTATGGAGGAAGCCAATTGGTTGGGGTGAGGCTGCGCGTTCCCGAGATGAGCCGAATGAAAATTGACTTTCAAATGAAAATATTCTTTAAAAAGCCGCAAGCTGTGCCTTTGTTGCTTTTTTAATGCGACTTTTTGAGGGGGGAAAAAAAGTCGTAAGTGCCTCTTTTTATGCCGGCCTTGGCACTTTTCCAAAAGGGGAGTAGTAAGGGCAGAAAAAGGGCGTGACCAACACCCAAGACAACTTATTCTTCAGTTACATCAGTTTTCTGGCACAAATGAAGCCAGAAATCTATGGCAGCTCAGAGCTGCCGTAGATTCCTCTAGAGCAGGGATGCCCAACCTGCGGCCCAACAGCTGTTGCAAAACTACAACTCCCAGCATGCCTGGACAGCCTACAGCTATCAGGGCATCCTGGGAGTTGTAGTTTTTCAACAGCTGAAGGGCCGCAGGTTGAGCATCACTGATCTATAGGCACACAGACTACCGGAGGATGCGACAAATTTATGACCACGTCTGTGTCTTATCATAAATTAAGCGCATCTTCCAGTAGCGCCGGGGACATCAAGACCAGCACAGAAGTGCCGGTCTTGATAAATGGTCCCCTACGTCAGCTCCGCCGTAGATTTCAGTCTAGGTGCATGAACTCCTGGAGGATGCACCTAATTTCCACAAGAGACACATTACCAATGAAGCACAGGGGCAGCACGGTGGCTCAGTGGTTAGGCTCCTAGGTTCAAATTCAACCAAGGACAACATCTGCATGGAGTTTGTATCTTCTCCCTGTGTTTGTCAAAGACATACTGATAGGGAGCTTAGATTGTGAGCTACATTGGGGACAGCATGATGCTAATGTCTGTAAAGTGCTGCAAAAAATAAACTTTGATTTAGCCTTCGAACCTTGATATCCAATAGAACAGGGTTCAGCAACTTTCAGCACTTCAGATGTTGTGAAACTACAATTCCCAGCATGCTCTATTAATTTCTATGATCATTCTTAGAATAGCAAGTATGCATGCTTGGAGTTGTAGTGTCACCGCCAGGTCTGTGAGAAGGTCTGTTAGACGTTCTTCTCTACCTCTTGCATGACGTTCTTTGTTTTGGTTTCACTTTGTCATCTCCTTTCCTTCTCCCAGCTGTCACCTATTTACACTAATTGTCTCCCTTTATATTCCCTCCCATACTGCCTCACTTTGCGGTTTATACTTCTTCCTGGATGAGTTGTTCACTGCTGGAGCCTGCTTCTGCTGATTCCTCAGATAAGTCTGTTTCCTTTATTTGTGTTTCCTTGCTGGCTTGATTCTAGGTGACCCTGACTTCGTCCGTATTAAGTGCAGGGAGCCGGTGGTGGTGTCCCCTCACTATTATAGGGTTTTCAGGTGTCACATAGTATTAGGTACGTGGGCATGCAATAGTCTACCATAAAGACCTTTGCATGGGCATAGCAGTCAGGGAGAGCTCTAGGGGTTTTATAGGGCTCACCCATATGCTCCTTAGTTTGGGATCAAGCCAGTCGGATGTTATTTATAAGTTCCAGATTTCTGTAACACCATCCGTGACATGTCGTTTCACAACAGCTGGAGTGCCAGAGGTTGCCTACCGATACAAAAGAACCATCATCAATAGGAGCTGTTAAATTTAAATCATTCCTATTACTCTCCAATATAAATTCATCCAATTCTTCCCTAGATTGGTCCTCAAATAAAAAGAATGTCATCAGTGTACCGCGCCAGAGCACCAAGCCGCGTCCCAGTTCGGGGAGGATAGATGTTTTCGCCCAATGCACAATAAACTAATTTGCATAACTGGCTGCGAACCCTTTCCCTATGGCAGTCCCGATACACTGACGATAAAACTGCACATTAAATATAAAATAATTGTGAGATAACATGAAAAATTTACCATTTATAATAAGATCTAATTGCTCCAAATGGAAATCCCCCATTTGAGTCAACACGGATTGAATCACTACTACACCATGCCTGTGGTTGATTCTCGTATATAAGGAACTAATATCCAGTGTTCGCAGCAGCCAGTTAGACTTACAATCCCAATTTTTGACTATTTGAATAAAATGAGTTGTGTCCCATTCTGGTCTTTAAATAAAATTGTTGGCTGGATTCATTTTTCCATCACATTATATACTGCTCGTGTACATGGTTATGACCACCCTGCAATCTAGCAGCGGTGGTCGTGCTTGCACACTATAGGAAGAAGTGCCTCTCACTTTTTCCTATAGTGTGCAAGCACGGCCATCGCTGACGGATTTCAGGGTGGTCGTAACCATGGAAACAAGCAGTGTATAATGTGATGGAAGACTTAATCCAGCCAGCAAATGAAGCAATATGGACAATCACAATACATTAGTAAGTGCCTTGTATTAACTTTCTCTATGTAAGGCCTCATGTACACAAATGAATTTTGCTTCCGTTCCATTTTTTTTTTGCAGATAGGATGCGGATCCATTCATACAGTCCTGATCAAAAGTTTAAGACCACTTGAAAAATGGCAAAAAAATCATATTTTACATTGTTGGATCTTAACAAGGTTCCAAGTAGAGCTTCAACATGCAACAAGATGAAATGGGAGTGAGACAAAACATTTTTTGAGCATTCAATTAATTGAAAATAACGATTAAACTGAAACAGGCTGTTTTTCAGCTGATCCAAATTTTAGGACCACATCCCTTTAAAAGGCCAATTCTGTGTAAAGATGTGGATTCATTGTCATTTTCTGTCAGGTAGTCAGACGTTGGGATGGCAAAGGCAAAAAATCTTTCCCTTTTTAAACGTGGTCGGGTTGTTGAACTGCATAAGCAGGGTCTCTCACAGCGCGCCATCGCTGCTGAGGTGGGACGCAGTAAGACAGTCATTTAGAATTTCTTAAATGATCCTGAGGTTTATGGAAGAAAAAAGTCAAGTGGAAGACCCCAAAAAAATTCATCAGCACTGAGCCGGAGGATCCAATTGGCTGTCCGTCAAGACACTGGACGATCCTCGACACAAATTAAGGCCCTTACTGGTGCTGACTGCAGCCCCATAACCATCAGACGTCATCCGAGACTGAAGGGCTTCAAATACAAAAAACGTCTTCAAAGACCTCGTCTCCTTGAACGCCACAGAACTGCTCTTTTGGACTTTGCAAGAGAGCACCAAACATGGGACATTCAAAGGTGGAAGAAAGTTTTATTCTCTGATAAGAAAAAATGTAACCTTGATGGTCCTGATGGTTTCCAACGTAACTGGCATAACAAACAGATCCCACCTGAGATGTTTTCTACGCGCCACAGTGGAGGGGGAGCCATAATGGTCTGGGTGCTTTTTCCTTCAGTGGAACAATGGAGCTTCAGGAAGTGCAGGGGCGTCAAACGGCCGCTGGCTATGTCCAGATGTAGCAGAGAGCATTCCTCATGACTGAGGGCCCTCGTCTGTGTGGTACCGACTGGGTTTTTCAACAGGACAACGCTACAGTACACAATGCCCGCAGGACAAGGGACTTCTTCCAGGAGAATAACATCACTCTTTTGGCTCATCCTGCGTGTTCCTCTGATCTAAATCTAATTGAGAACCTTTGAGGATGGATGGCAAGGGAAGTTTACAAAAATGGACAACAGTTCCAGACCTTCGTGCGGCCGTCTTCCCCACTTGGAGAAATGTTCCCACTCACCTCATGGAAACGCTTGCATCAAGCATGCCGAAACAAATTTTTGAAGTGATAAACAATAACGGCGGAGCTACTCATTACTGAGTTCATGTTTGGAAGTTGGATTTCTGTTTTGGGGGGTTTAGTTTTTTTTGGAGGTGTGGTCCTAAACTTTTGATCAGCTGAATAACTGCCTGTTTCAGTTTATTCGTTGTATTCATTAAATTGAAAGCTCAAAAAATGTTTTGTCTCACTCCCATTTCTACTTTTGATCAGGGCTGTATCAGTGGGTCCGCAAAAACGCAGACAGCACACCGTGTGCTGTCCGCATCCGTATGTCAGTTTCGTAGCCCCGCAAAAAATATAGAACATGTCCTATTCTTGTCCGTTTTGTGGATGAAGATAGGCATTGCTACAATGGATGCGCAAAAAAAAGGATGCAATACAGATGCCAAACAGATGTCATTTGTATTTTTTGTCGATCCTTGTTTTGTGGACCACAAAACACATATGGTCCTGTGAATGTAGCCTAATAATTGCTATTTGCTGAAGTGACACAACCCCTCTAATCATCTATTATAGTACATTACACTACACCAGGGATCAGCAACCCCCGGCACTCCAGCTGTTCAGAAACTACAACTCCCAGAATCCTCCTTTTACTTCTATGGGAGTTACAAGAACAGCCAAGTAAATGTGCATGCTGGGAATAGAGAGGCCGGACTAGGACAAAAGGTAAGGGGAGGCCGACATGAAAGGTTTTGGTAGGAAGGGCCGGGGCAGGAGTGAGTTAATAGTGGTGGGGAGGAGGTGTTTAGAGAGATAGAGGGGGTGGGATTTAGTTTTTAAAAGGAGGTGGCCGGGGGAGAGCGGCGCCATTTAGGGGAGGAAAAGAACTCCCTCCCTCCCACCCTAAGGTATACAAGAATTTAAAAAAATGGTGGGGTCTGGGGCGATGTCAGGAGGCTGACACAGTAGTCAGTTTTGGGGTTGAGGGGTCTATGGGCAGGTGTGGCAGTCGCAGCAGTCGTGGCGGTGGGAGATCCGAGAAGCTGGTGGTATATGATGGTATTGGAAATGGGAGGGCCTCAATGGTCGGGCTGGACTCTCATAGTTTCAGGCACTTGGTTAGTTCGGAGAGCCGTCCATCAGTTGGTGTCTCCGAGCTGGTGTTTTACGGCTGGAGGCAAGATGGAATTGCCATGTTGGCTTCTTATGGATGGTAAAATGTTGGTGCTTCTACGATCTCCCTCGTGAGGGGTTACATGAATAGGTTATTGGTAATTACTCAGGGCCTCCCCATAAACCTCACATTTTCTCCTCCCCCAATACCTTCCCAATAAGACGCAACACACTTTGCTTGGATTAAATCGGCCACAGCAACCGTTTTATTAATAAAATAAATACATCCATAAATAACAATAACATTAAAGGGAACCTGTCAAAAAACGATTTGATACATATGCAAATTAACCTGAGATTAGTCCTGTACCTAAGATGAGTCAGGGAGAGGACTCATCTCAGGTTAATTTGCATATGTATCAAATCAAATCGTTTTTTTTACACAATAAAAGCACACAGAGCTATGGGGACTGGGTATTGCGGATGTGCTAGCGGTGATCTAGCAGCCCATGTCCTCAGCTCTATACCCAAAATCCCGGTGACAGGTTCCCTTTAATGTTATTGTTATTTATGGATGTATTTATTTTATTAATAAAGCGGCTGCTGTGGCCGATTTAATCCAAGCAGAGTGTGTTGCGTCTTATTGGGAAGGTATTGGGGGAGGAGAAAATGTGAGGCCTTATGGGGAGGCCCTGAGTAATTACCCAATAACCTATAGGAAGTTTTTATATCTGGATATTTAAACTGCAGTGTGAACAGTGATTGCATTGATGACCCCTCGGTACATCTTTATATTTGATCTGAATAGGTGACCAGAGTTGTGCAGTTGTAATGTGTATGTTGTTTGCTATAGTAGCAGGCTTTTAACATTTTATATTCTGTAAATTCTGATCCATCATATTCTGTTTTGTGTAAAACATTTTTATATGCGATATATAGTTACCTGGTCATCTTAAAGGGGTTGTGTCCCTTCAGTAAATGACGTTTATTACAGTTAGGTCCCTATGTATTTGGACAGAAACTACGTGTTTCTAATCTTTGTTCTGTACATTACCACAATGGATTTTGAACAAAACAATTCAGATACAATTGAAGTTCAGACTTCAGTGGGTTGAACAAAATGATTGCATAAAAATGTGAGCAACTAAAGCCTTTTTCAAACTCAATCCCTTCATTTCAGGGGCTCAAAAGTAATTGGTCAAATTAAATAATTGAAAATAAAATGTTAATTTCTATTATTTGGTTGAAAACCCTTTGTTGGCAATGACTGCCTGAGGTCTTGAACTCATGGACATCACCAGACGCTTTAATGCTCGGCCAGGCCTTTACTGCCGCGGTTTTCAGTTGCTGTTTGTTTCTGTCTGAAGTTTAGTCTTTAACAAGTGAAATGCTCTATTCAGATCCGGTGACTGACTCGGCCATTCAAGAATATTCCACTTCTTTGCTTTAATAAACTCCTGGGTTGCTTTGGCTTTATGTTTTGGGTCATTGTCCATCTGTATTATGAAACGCTGACCAATCAGTTTGGCTGCATTTGAGCGCACAGTATGTCTCTGAAAACCCCAGAATTCATCCGGCTGCTTCTGTCCTGTCAGCCATGCATGCCCAAGCCATCACACTGCCTCCGCCATGTTCCACAGATGATGTGGTCTGCTTTGGATCATGAGCTGTACCATGCTTTCGCCATACTTTTTTCTTTCAATCATTCTGGTAGAGGTTGATCTTGGCTTCCTCTGTCCAAAGAATGTTCTTCCAGAAGTGCGCTGGTTTTTAAGATGTTTTTTTTATCAAAGTCCAATCTAGCCTTCTTATTATTGAGGCTGATGAGTGGCTTGCACCGTGCAGTGAACCTTCTGTATTTACTTTCATGCAGTCTTCTCTTTATGGCAGATTTGGATATTGATATTAGAGATGGCCTTGCAGTTCGCCCGGTGGTCGTTTTGCGGCGTACTTTGCTCGTTCGCAATTCGCCGAACATGCCTAACATGCATAGGGCCATGACACATTCATCAGGTGGGACAGAACAGCCAATTGAGACGTTTCAGAACATGAACATACCCCCTACCCTATAAATAAACCCAATCTGGCAGCCATTTTACATTCTGTTTTTTGCCAGTGTAGAGAGAGGTTGCTGTGTGGAGCAGAGACAGGCTGTTAGGGACACCGAACGCTAGCTAATAGGGCCACAAAAGTCCTTTTAAGGACTGGTATAGGGGTGCTATCGATAGGTGTGACATACAGAGGGGTGTGATATATATACAGTTGCAAGAAAAAGTATGTGAACCCTTTGGAATGATATGGATTTCTGCACAAATTGGTCATAAAATGTGATCTGATCTTCATCTAAGTCACAACAATAGACAATCACAGTCTGCTTAAACTAATAACACACAAAGAGTTAAATGTTACCATGTTTTTATTGAACACACCATGAAAACATTCACCTACACACTGAACGCTGCCCCTGGGCACTTGCGGGGGTTCATTTGCATATGAATTAAACTTAGTTTTTCCTGCAGGTGCAAGTCTAAAGACAAAGATAAAGGTACTGTTACACTCCTGTATAGGTGTGCTACAGAGCCATGTAAGCACTGTATTTGGCCATATGGAGGTGACAGACTCCCTTTAAGTTATTCTGTTGTTGATTTACTTCTATGCTTTGGGTCGTTGTCCTGTTGCAACACCCATCTTCTGTTGAGCTTCAGCTGGTGTGAGCTTCATTCTCCTGCAAAATGTCTTGATAAACTTGGGAATTAATTTTCCTTCGATGATAGCAATCCGTCCAGGCCCTGACGCAGTAAAGCAGCCCCAAACCATGATGCCCACACCACCATACTTCACAGTTGGGATGAGGTTTTGATGTTAGTGTGCTGTGCCTCTTTTTCTCCACACATAGTGTTGTGTGTTTCTTCCAATCAACTCAACTTTTGTTTCATCTGTCCACAGAATATTTTGCCAGTACTGCTGTGGAACATCCAGGTGATCTTGTGCAAACTGTAAACGTGCAGCAATGTTTTTTTTGGACAGCAGTGGCTTCCTCTGTGGTATCCTCCCATGAAATCCATTCTTGTTTAGTGTTTTGCGTATCATAGATTCACTAACAGGGATGTTAGCATATACCAGAGACTTTTGTAAGTCTTTAGCCGACACTCTAGGATTCTTCTTCACCTCATTGAGCAGTCTGCGCTGTGCTCTTGCAGTCATCTTTACAGGATGGCCATTCCTAGGGAGAGTAGCAGCAGTGCTGAACTTTCTCCATTTATAGACAATTTGTCTTACCATGGACTGATGAACAGCAAGGCTTTTGGAGATACTTTTATAACCCTTTCCAGCTTTATGCAAGTCAAGAATTCTTAATCGTAAGTCTTCTGAGAGCTCTTTTGTGCGAGGCATCATTCACATCAGGCAATGCTTCTTGTGAAAAGCAAATCCAGAACTGGTGTGTGCTTTTTATAGGGCAGGGCAGCTGTAACCAACACCTCCAATCTCATCTCATTGATTGGACTCCAGTTGGCTGAAGCCTCACTCCAATTAGCTCTTGGAGATGTCATTAGTCTAGGGGTTCACATACTTTTTCCACCTGCACTGTGAATGTTTACATGGTGTGTTCAATAAAAACATGAAAATCCATAATTACAGGACCAACCTGGGCAAGGTTAATTAAACAGGTATTTACAGAAGCCTATACAGGCAATGAAAACCTATCTTGGCCCGGGTCAAATTAATACTTCACTTTTATTAGATACATTGTTAAAAAGTGTCACTATTCATTGTGAATCACATTTGAAGAAAGCACACAGACAAAAACACACAAAATAACTACTGTGGTGTTAAAAACACAGTTGTGGCCCACCGCAAAGAATACTGTATGTCATCACATAGAGGCGATATATTGGGTCGCTAGCTCTAAAGTTGAGGAAAGCAGTGTCAATTCTGTATCTCCACAAGGAATGATATTGATTTGGGATACTAGTGAATTATTTGTCCAATCCACTACTTTGCCAGCATACAGGGCTCTTGACAAATACGCCCTGGACTAAAAGGTGGATGAACCTAATAGTGCCAAAGAAATAGCTGTGACCAAGACACACTCGCTATTTGTCCATTAGCAAGATATGTGACCGCATGTTAGCGTGTTCATGACAACACCAATTGTTTAGTACCCATAGGCAACAAATCAACGATTTGTGACACACCAGATGTATCGGGGGATTTATTGCATCCACCCACTATACAACTAGGCCTGTTCTAAACAAACCAAAAGACTGCTTGGTGTCAATTGGGTATATTCTAACGTCCCAAAAGCCCTGCTACCAACGAATCTAGTTAGCAGCACAGAAGGTGGCAATTGACTAATGCTACCCTCTGTTGAGGAGGATTTATTGCATCTACCTTCAACAAACTTGGGACATTATCATGGTGCAGTTTCACACTAACCAGAGGCGATCGCTATACTAATGTGGCCTAAAGATATTGACATTGGCCTGACCAGATAATGTCAGTGCAATCAGACTGATGTGTGCTGTATTTGACTAGCAGTATAAACACTCTTGCAGACACATCCATCTCGAAACATGTTAGAAGTCATCATGGGGGTGATCATAAGGTCCTGAAGTTTTGGGGCATCTGCAAAAAAACTTTGGGAGCAAGGAAAGGTGATTTGGACGCCATTCTTTTACAAGAGGAAACCAGGTGGATTTACCGCCTTGATAGCTTGAATCCAAAGGGTTTGAACGAAGGATTCGCATTTACTGCCTTCTTATAAATACTAGAAGATATTAATAAGTATTTGGAATTGATTAGCTATGTAATTACTCTAACTACTATTAAGTATTCCGAATATTAGTTCATTTATGTACAGACATAATACCAAAATAATGATTTTGAATTCTCTGCACCAGTTCAAAATTCTAGATCATAAAGAGCATACATTGTCATCTACTGTCATGAGTATTATCAATTATCGCTCCTATGATAATAGATACCATCATTTCCAACCTTTGTGATAATGGATCTGACACAATTGAGCCTTGCTGGGAGATCCGGCTCATTTAGAAGTATGTGCGCATCCTTCCGCTGCGCAGCGCATGCGCATTGAGCCGCGCTGGTGAGAAGCCGAAGTCGGAGCTCCGGCGCATGCTCCCTGTGGCGGTGTCACGCTGTGATGACGTCGATGGAGAGGCCTGGCGCGGGGAGATGACGCCGGCCCGCTCCTCTCACAGCGATTGGCACTGGTACACTTTTGTATATACCATTGATAGGCTAGTCGATCCTGTCAATCACAAGGGACATCATTTAGGCTTCCGGTGCCGAGTTTATTCATTGCTGCCCGTTACCCCTGAGGAAGCCAGCGAGACTGGCGAAACATGTCGGGGGGCAGTTCTAGGTTTTAACTAGCAGTTATGTGGCCCTCACTTGATAATCATCAGTAGTGACCCGTCTCACGTAAATGACTGGTCACATCAGTATGAGGACAGCAGTCTTGCCAGCTCTGTGTATACCATCTGATTTGTACCAACAGTACTAATTGGCGGTGGTTTCTAGTCAAATACAGCACACATCAGTCTGATTGCACTGACATTATCTGGTCAGGCCAATGTCAATATCTTTAGGCCACATTAGTATAGCGATCGCCTCTGGTTAGTGTGAAACTGCACCATGATAATGTCCCAAGTTTGTTGAAGGTAGATGCAATAAATCCTCCTCAACAGAGGGTAGCATTAGTCAATTGCCACGTTCTGTGCTGCTAACTAGATTCGTTGGTAGCAGGGCTTTTGGGACGTTAGAATATACCCAATTGACACCAAGCAGTCTTTTGGTTTGTTTAGAACAGGCCTAGTTGTATAGTGGGTGGATGCAATAAATCCCCCGATACATCTGGTGTGTCACAAATCGTTGATTTGTTGCCTATGGGTACTAAACAATTGGTGTTGTCATGAACACGCTAACATGCGGTCACATATCTTGCTAATGGACAAATAGCGAGTGTGTCTTGGTCACAGCTATTTCTTTGGCACTATTAGGTTCATCCACCTTTTAGTCCAGGGCGTATTTGTCAAGAGCCCTGTATGCTGGCAAAGTAGTGGATTGGACAAATAATTCACTAGTATCCCAAATCAATATCATTCCTTGTGGAGATACAGAATTGACACTGCTGTCCTCAACTTTAGAGCTAGCGACCCAATATATTGCCTCTATGTGATGACATACAGTATTCTTTGCGGTGGGCCACAACTGTGTTTTTAACACCACAGTAGTTATTTTGTGTGTTTTTGTCTGTGTGCTTTCTTCAAATGTGATTCACAATGAATAGTGACACTTTTTAACAATGTATCTAATAAAAGTGAAGTATTAATTTGACCCGGGCCAAGATAGGTTTTCATTGCCTGTATAGGCTTCTGTAAATACGTGTTCAATAAAAACATGGTAACATTTAATTATTTGTGTGTTATTAGTTTAAGCAGACTGTGATTGTCTATTGTTGTGACTTAGATGAAGATCAGATCACATTTTATGACCAATTTGTGCAGAAATCCATATCATTCCAAAGGGTTCACATACTTTTTCTTGCAACTGTATACCTGTTTGCCCCCCCCCCCCCCCAAAAAAAAATATGATTGAGGGGTGTGATATACCTATAATATACCTTCTAACATAGAAACTATATTATAGTGCATTTGTATTGTGCAGAAGTTGTGTGCGGTTCTGCTGCGATACCGCAGCTAGATAGAGGGACAAACGCTATTGGAATAACTAATTGCAACTGGTGTGATATACGTGTTGCCCACAAAAAAACGGATTAAGGGGTGTGATATACCTGCTTCCACAAAATACTGATTGAGGCCTGCGATACACCAGCTTCCACCAAAAATTGATTAAGGGGTTTGATTTACCGTCCTCCAGCAAATACTCATTATTGGGTTCTATATACCTGTTTCTAGAAAATACTGATAGAGGGTATTGATATACTGGCTTCCACCAAATATTGATTGAGGGCTGCGATACACCGGCTGTCACAGTCCCTCAGGTGACTGATGTCAGGAAATCAAAGAGATTGGCTGAGCGTGGAGGAATCTAAAAGCCACCTTGATTTCTCTTGATTCAGTGTTGATAGGGTTAATGACCATTTCCCCTTTCTCAGCTGTTGCTCCGAGGTCATCACTTCTACCCTTTATAGTCTCACCCCACCCTTCTGACTATGCTGTAGATAGCTTAATTTGGGTTTGGCTGAGCTGGCGTGAGATCCTCTCTGGTGTTCCTGCTCGTCTGTCTCTACAGAAGTTAAGTGTTGCGTTTGTTTGTGTTTGTTATATTCCCTGTTGTCGTATCTGGGCCTGAGACAGAGACTTCCATTCGTCCATCTGGGGAGAAATGGGTTGTTTCTGGTCCTAACCTTTTCCAGGGCCTTATAGGGATATAAAGGCCTTGGTATCCTGCATATGAATATTCCTAACTTTAGGGTCTATTCATATTGATAGGTAGTCAGGGCCCGGATTAGGGTTGTCTAGGAGATGACCTGTTTCTTCCCTAGTTTCCAGGCCCAGTTACTGTTCCCCTTCCCTCCTGTGTTCAGTGTGGAGATTCCCACCCCACACACTGATCGTGACACCGGCTTACACCAAATATTGATTAAGGGGTTTGATTTACCGATTTCCAGCAAATACTCATTATTGGGTTCTATGTACCTGTTTTCACAAAATACTGATACAGGGTATTCAGGGGTGGACATACCGCCTGTGAAGCTGGTTCAGCTGCACAGGGGCCCAGCAAGGGAGGGGGTCCATCCCAGTGCTAGCAGAGGCGTTTATTTTTTTTAACTTATGATATTTTTCATTCCCTACCTCTGCCAACAGGGTAACCTGGGCATCTTGGTGTGGAGGTCGGGAGGGGCGGAGTTTTGGGAGGGGGCAGAGTTTTGGTGGGTGGGGGGGCCTGATTAGCACTTGCTTCAAATCTGCTGCCCATTTGTGTCTACACTCCATAGCTGAAGGACCTTCGATGACATCATAGTCATGTGATCTTTTCAGCAGTGGAGGTAGGACCTGTGATGAGGTCACCATCATGTGACCAGTGCAGAAAGAGGCAGCGCTCAGCAATGGAGTCCTGTGGTGCCATGGAATGAATGTAAGTGTCAGAGAAATGCTGGGAGATGTGGTTCTCCACATTATACCTCCTCCCTGCTTAGTGGGAGGGAAATATGTTATTTAACTGGGACTGTATGTTAGAGCGTCTGAAGGGAGGGGAGGGGTGTCAGTTAAATAGGACTGTATGTTATAGAAGACTATAAGAAAGATATGTTTTTTACATGGGACTGTATGTTATAGAAGATTGGAGGGAGATGACTGGTGTTATTTACATGGGACTGGATATTTTAGAAGACTGGAGAGTAAGGAGTGATGTTATTTACATGGGACTGTATGTTATAGAGAACTGTAAGGAAGAGAAGTTATTTACATGGGACTGGATTGAGAGGACTGGTGTTATATACATGGGACTGCATGGTATAGAAGACTGAAGGAAGAGGAGTGAAGTTATTTACATGGGACTGCATGGTATAGAAGACTGTAAGGAAGATAGATTATTTACATGGGACTGTATCACATAGAAGACTAGTAGGAGACAACTAGTGTTATTTACATGGGACTGCATGGTATAGAAGACTGGAGGGAGAGGACGGCCATTATAATTTATGGGGGCACTACAGAGATGATTATAACTCCAGGGGGTACGGCGGGAGGTATTATAATTACAGGGGACACTGCAGGGAACATTATAAATACTGTGGACAGTGGGGGAGGGCATTACCACTACTGAGGGCTCTATAGAAGTGCCTTATAGATTATAAGCGGTGCCCTATAGGGAGGCCTTATTACCACTGGGGATAATATTTGGGGGTGGCTTCCGCCTGGCAGTGAGCCCGGTGATGTCACTGGCACGAATGGACATGCTTTAGCGCTGCCTTAGCCTGTAAAATGGCTAGGGCAACGTTAAAGCCACCCATCAGTGCCTGTCTGTGTTGGGCCCAAGTTCATATATGCCTGCATTATTGAGGGGGAAAAATTAATATTTAAATATATGCAAATGATACTCTAGGAGCAACGGGGGCGTTACCATTACACCTAGAGGCTCCGCTGTCTCTGCAACTGCCACTCCCTGTCTACTTTGACAGGGCCTGGCAGTAAAAATGTCATCCCCCCGGGCCATGTTAAAGTGCAGAGAGCACAACAGTTACAGAGAGAGCGGAGCCTCTAGAAGTCATGGTAACGCCCGCGTTTGTATATAATTAAACATCATTTTTCTCAGCAATGCAAATACATAAGAACATGGTGCCAACGCAGATGCCAAGTGCACATGTAACAGGTCAGTCCTTTACTTGTCCAAGTGTATAAGGGAGTCCTGAGGGATAGCTGAAGGCCTAGGGACCATTTTACCATCATCTATGCACTTCATTGGGGGGAGAAATCTGGCACTAAAGTGCTGAGGGCAGCATCAAATCTAAATATGGACCTGGATCCACAGCAGCAGCAGGATGTAGTGTCACCCATCACACTGCTGGTCTGTGTATGAGGAGGAGCGGTGCGGCCTGGAGTCTGCTGTGCTCCTACACAGACCAGCAGAGCAATGTGTGACACTACATCCTGCTACTGCTGTGGAGCGCCAGCGGCTGAACTGTGATCATGAGGAACTAGGTGAGTATATTTTTTTAACTTCCTGTGAAGGGGGCACATACAGTATCTGACCATCACTACTGTGAGAGGGCACATATCTGGACATAACTACTATGTACTGGCACAAAGGGGGAATAATTACTATGTGGGGGCATTAAGAGTACTGGGTGTGTATAGTTATGCTTTGGGCAGAGTTAGAGGCGCGACCTAGTATGAAAAGAATATGTATACATATTGTAAACATATTCACAAGATGTTTTTTATTTGCACATATTTGTTTATATTTGTATGTGTGGTTTGGGGGGGGGGGGGGGCAGGTACATCCTTTGCACAGGGGCCCTTTGCTGCCTGTGTCCACCCCTGAGGGTATTGATATACCGGCTTCCACCAAATATTGATTGAGGCCTGCGATACACCAGCTTCCCTCAAATATTGATTAAGGGGGTTGATTTGCCGGCTTCCAGCAAATACTAATTATTGGGTTCTATATACCTGTTTCCACAAAATACTGATAGAGGGGATTGATACACCGGCTTGCACGAAATATTGATTTAAGCCTGCAATACACCTGCTTCCACAAACACTGCTCTTCTATAGGGACTTTGTCACAGGGTCATTTTGAAAATGATAGGCAGAGGAAGAGACAGGCCATTCCGCAGGGGTGGTAGGGGTTGGGCAGGTGCACCAGGTTGGAGCTTAAGTGGGAAGTTGGAGAAGGAGTGTGCGATTACGTCAAAGGACGCACCAGAGTTGAGTGGCTCACTCAGCCTTCTGCCCCTGCACCCTCCTCATCCTCTGTATCTGAACTCTCCTCAATCTCTGCTGTCTGCATCCCCAAAGACACCACCACCACAACCACCATAGCCCCTCCACTCTAGTCAGAGGAATTATTTTACCATCCATTCCCAGACCTTACCGATGCACAGCCATTCTTGGCATCGGATGAGGAAAAGAAGGTAGCAACGGCCACCACCTAGCAGTCTGATGACAGTACCCAGATCAAGCCAAGGAGGGTGGTCCTTGCTGTTGCTGCCTACTCTGAGATCTCTAATGTCAGTGGTGGTGAAGGTGACGATGATGACGTGTCGATGGACGTCACGTGGGTGCCCACAAGAGAGGAAGGGGAGGGGAGTTCAGAGGGAGAGACAGAGCAGCAGATAGGGAGGAGAAGGAGGAGAAGCAGGCAGAACTCGCAGTGCAAAGGAGGTGTCACAACCAGACAGCTGAGAAGCTCTGACAGAAGCCTTTCAGAACCTCCTCCTTGAGTTTTCTTTGTTTTGAATTTCAGTTCCTCATCTCGTTAGCCTCTCTCAGCTGTCATGTAGTGGGACTGATTGCATCCCTTTAAATTCCTCCCCATAATGCATTAGTATTGGGCCTTACAAAATCCTGTCTGTCATCAATCCTGTTGCCTACCGTCTTGATCTTCCTCAGACTTGGAAGATCCATAATGTTTTTCATAAGTCCTTATTGAAACCTTATGTTCAACCCATTGTACCCTCGCCTTTGCCTCCTCCTCCGATTATGGTTGATGGGAATCTTGAATTTCAGGTCTCTAGGATTGTGGATTCTCGTCTTGTCCGCGGTTCTCTCCAGTACCTCGTTCATTGGGAGGGTTATGGTCCTGAGGAGAGGATGTGGGTCCCAGTGACGGACATTAAGGCCACTCGTCTCATCAGGGCTTTCCATAGTTCCCATCCTGAGACGGTGGGCTCTGAGTGTCCGGAGTCCACTCGTTGAGGGAGAGGTACTGTCACAACCAGACAGCTGAGAAGCTCTGACAGAAGCCTTTAAGAACCTCCTTCTTGAGTTTTCTTTGTTTTGAATTTCAGTTCCTCATCTCATTAGCCTCTCTCAGCTGTCATGTAGTTGGACTGATTGCATCCCTTTAAATTCCTCCCCATAATGCATTAGTGTGCGGCTTATACAACTTCCTGGAGTGTGTGTGCATGCTGATCCTATTTTCCAGCCTTCTACAAGATAAGTGCTGTACATTTATTTGTGATTTTCTGTTTGCTGGATCCCAGGTGACCCTGACTCCCTCCGTGTCTAGCAGGGGCTGACTGGCAACTTTTGGCCCAGGGGGCAAGTAACACCCAGAGGCCCACTGAGCCCCCCTCCTGCTTTCCCATTTCCCCTGCCTCCTCCTGACCCCCCCCCCCCCCCTTGCCACTTTCGTCAGCCATGTAAATTACAACACAGTAAAACAAAATAAACTAGGCATGCTCCGATATATCGGCCGCCGAAACATATCACCCGAAAATTGCATTTTTGGTATAATGCCGAAAGTGTCATTTTCTGGCTGATACAGTGTTGCATCCGTGTATTCTCTCCTCCCCGCTGGGCGCTGCTCTGTGTCCCCCCCATGACACTTGATGACTTTTGCAGGAGAAACTGTATATTGTGTGGCACAGTGTAGGCTATATGTGTATAACATAAACATATTTTATTTGAAAACTTACAGTTACTTGACCCTTGGGGATCTCGGACGCCACTTCCACACTTTGGTCGGGGGCTCGGCGGAGATGATGTTGTGTTTTATCCTAATGAGAAAGATTTCATAATAAGGATTTGGAGAAGGGGCAGAGGGATAGCAGAGCAGGGAGAGGCTGGTGCTGCTACTAGGGGGTCATACCATGGGGGAGTAATAAAACCCACCATAATGCCCCCCCCCCCCAGTAGAAATAATTTTCCTTATAATAGACAGTGCACAAAATACCCCCTTGTAATATCCCCAGTTGAGCTAATGTCCCCATAGTGCCCCCTATAATGTGCTAGTAGCCAGATAGGGCCCCCTATAATGTGCCAGTAGCCATATAGGGCCCCCCTATAATGTGCCAGTAGCCAGATAGGGCCCCCCTATAATGTGCCAGTAGCCAGATAGAGCCCACCTATAATGTGCCAGTAGCCATAGGCCCCCTCCACTATAATGTGCCAGTACCCAGAGAGGGCCCCCCTATAATGTGCCAGTAGCCATAGGCCCCCCTATAATGTGCCAGTAGCCATAGCCCCCCCCCACTAATGTGCCAGTAGCCATAGCCCCCCCACTAATGTGCCAGTAGCCATAGCCCCCCCACTAATGTGCCAGTAGCCATAGCCCCCCCACTAATGTGCCAGTAGCCATAGCCCCCCCACTAATGTGCCAGTAGCCATAGCCCCCCCACTAATGTGCCAGTAGCCATAGCCCCCCCCCACTAATGTGCCAGTAGCCACATAGGGCCCCCCTATAATGTGCCAGTAGCCACATAGGGCCCCCCTATAATGTGCCAGTAGCCATAGGCCCCCCATAATGTGCCAGTAGCCATAGGCCCCCCATAATGTGCCAGTAGCCATAGGCCCCCCATAATGTGCCAGTAGCCATAGGGCCCCCATAATCTGCCATCAGCCCATAGTCCCCCTATAATCTGCCATCAGCCCATAGTCCCCCTATAATCTGCCATCAGCCCATAGTCCCCCTATAATCTGCCAGTAGCCATAGGCCCCCCTATAATGTGCCAGTAGCCATAGCCCCCCCCCCCCATATAATGTGCAAGTAGCCATAGCCCCCCCTATAATGTGCCAGTAGCCATAGGCCCCCCTATAATCTGCCAGTAGCCATAGCCCCCCTATAATCTGCCAGTAGCCATAGGCCCCCCATAATGTGCCAGTAGCCATAGGTCCCCCATAATGTGCCAGTAGCCATAGGTCCCCCATAATGTGCCAGTACCCATAGCCCCCCCATAATGTGCCAGTAGCCATAGGCCCCCATATAATCTGCCAGTAGCCATAGGCCCCCCACTAATGTGCCAGTAGCCAGATAGGGCCCCCCACTAATGTGCCAGGAGTAGCCAGATAGGGGCCCCCCTATAATGTGCCAGGAGTAGCCACTAGCCAGATTGTGCCCCCCACCCCCCTCATAAAGTGCCAGGCCCAGGGCCAGTAGCCAGATAGGGACAGAAATAAAGAAGAAAAAAAAAATGTCAGTCAGACTTATACTTACCTCCCTGCTTCTCTGGAATACTCCGGTCCCGCCTCCAGCCAGCACAGATCTAATCACTTTACGGCAGCGCAGCGGCTCAGTCAGGCCGCAGGACCGGCGCAGGTGGCGCGATGACGTCATCGCGCCGATGACGTCATCGCGCCGCCTGCGCCGGTCCGGCGGCCTGTCTGATAGGCTGCCGGCAACACGCCTCCCCTGCTCCCCGTCTCCCTGGCTTAAAGTGGCAGTTCATTCCGGCCCGGCCGGCCGGCCGGCCGGGACAGCAAGCCAGGGAGGCCCGGGGGGCAATTGCCCCCCTGCCCCCCGGCCCAGTCCGCCCCTGGTGTCTAGTGTAGGGAGCCGGTGGTCGTGTCCCCTCACTATTGTAGGGTGTTCAGGTGGTATGTAGTCGAGGTACGTGGATATGCGATCATCCACCATTGGGATTTTTGCATAGGGAGAGTGCCAGGTCTTATGCAGGGGTCTCCCTTTTGTTCCTTAGTTTTGGATCCAGTGAGTCATATATTCATTTTGCATTGTCTTGTTTCCTGTACACCTTCCGTGACAGGAGGCAAAAAGCAGTTTGCAAATGTATCTGGAGCGAGCCATCCACCATGCACAGTCACATCTGGCGCTCCCAGGATGCCGGCACATGGCTTCGCAGTGTGGGCTTTTTTTAACGCCATTTGCAGCCTGTGCTGTCAATGCATAAGTCGCGGTAAGCCCAACACTCACCTAGGGACGACCGCCTTAAGAAGACACCTGGCCTCCCATCACCGAGCCCAGTGGGAGCAACACCGTCAGAACTCACAAAGCCACACTCCCGGCGCTCCACGTCCTGCCTCTTCTCCTTCTCCTCTCTTCTCCCATTTGTCCTCGACTCCACCTTCCACCGTGCCGTCGCTTTCATCTGGAAAAAGGCAGGCTTCCTTGCCCCAAAGTTTGAACGTAAAAAGTTAATGACGCCGGATAATCCACTTGCCCAAAGGCTGACCGCCGGCTTGTTGGAACTGCTAGCCTGCCAACTTCTGCCATATTAACTGGTGGACTCGGAGGCCTTTAGAAAATTTGTGATTATTGGAACACTGCAGTGGAAGGTCCCCAGAAGAAATATTTTTCTCCCAGATCTATATGGCGATGTTCAGCGGCAAGTGAATGTATCTCTGGCACACAGTGTCGGTGCCAAGATACATCTGACCACAGACACGTGGTCTAGCAAACACAGGCAGGGAATATACATAACTTTTACTGCCCACTGGGTGAACCTTCTGACGGCTGTCAAGAATGCAACCCGTGGCACCCTTGTGGATTTGGTGTTACCACCATGGATTGCATGCAGGCCTGCCCCTTCTTCTCCTCCTCCTACTCCATCCTCTGTCTCCTCCTCGGCTGACTCCTCCTTTTCCACTGCTACCGCCTCTTCCGCTGCACCACCCCAGCTCCCCAGAACCTATTCGACGTGCCAGCTGAGACGTTGCCATGCTGTGCTGCGGCTGTTGTGCCTGGAAGCCAAGATCCACACCGGTCCTTGCACTGCTTTCAGCTCTGCAGTCACAGGCCGATCAGTGGCTAACCCCGCTCAATTTGACAGTTGGTAAAGTTGTGTGCGACAACGGTGCAATCTGCTGAGCGCGCTGAAACAGGGCAAAATTACACACGTGCTGTGCATGGCACCAGGGCCGTCTTTAATATTGATTGGACCCTGGGCAAGAATTTACTTGGGCCCCCTGGATAACGCCCCCCCCCCCCGCACTTTGCTGTACTTGCTATACAGCAGCACTTACCTGTCACATCCAGGGCCTCCAGGTGACGTCTCCTCTCTGTCATCATCTTCTCTGTAGATCTTCTCCACTCGGTCTGGACAACTTCTCTCAGCCGCCTTGTCTCTGCAGAGTGTGACACACAGACATCTTAGCTTTCTCACATTCTATCATTATCCCCCAACTGGAGTCCTCACAGTGTTATCCTGCTGCTTGCTGTGCCCCCCTCCCCCCCCCCCCAGGGGTGTAGCTATAGGGGGTGCAGAGGTAGCAGTCACTACCGGGCCCAGGAGCATGAAGGGGCCCAAAGACACTTGTGCCGCATAAGAAGACACACAAAGCACTGAGGGAAGGGGGGCCCAAGCTGAACTCTTGCACCGGAGCCCATGAGCCTTTAGTTACGCCCCTACCCCCCCCCCCCCCCCAATGCCCCCAAATACTATCCTGAAGAAACATTACTGCCCCCCATAGTAATAGTGCTCCTCATAGTCCCACCAATAGTAATTCCCTTCTAGAATGCCCTCATTAGTAACACTGCCCCAACCGTGATAATGCTCCTCAACAATGCCCCCCATTATTAGAAGAGCCCTCCCATATTAATAATACCCTCACAGAGTCCCTAGTATAAATAAGGCCCCCTATTGTTCCCCCAGTGGGAATAAGGCTCCCTACAGACCCCTCAGTAGTAATAAGGCCCCCATAGTGCGCCTAGTATAAATAAGGCGGATCTATAAGACCCTCCTATAGAGCCCCCAGTAGTAATAAGAACGCCTATAATGTCCCCTGGATTTGCAGTGCCCCCTGCAGTTATAATCCTCCCTCCACCATACAGTCCCATGTAAATAACATCATGTCCTCCCCAACCGCCTCCAACGCATAATCCAATGCAATCACCACCCCCTAAGGCTACTTTCACACTTGCGTTCATGTGGATCTGTCCTGTACTTGTACAGGACAGATCTGCACCGATAATACAAACGAATGCATTCGTTCAGGACCGATTCGTTTGTATTAGATTTGAATTTCTAAGTCCCAATACGGATCCGTCCTGACTTACATTGAAAGTCAATGGGGGGACGGATCCGTTTACAATTGCACCATTTTGTGTCAATGCAAAGGGATCCGTCCCCATTTACTTACATTGTAAGTCAGGACGGTTCCGTTTGGCTCCGCAAGGACATGCGGACACAAAAACGCTGCTTGCAGCATTTTGGGGTCCGTCTCCAAAACGGAACAGTGGGGCTGTACGGAGCTGAACGAATGCATTTTGAATGGATCCACATCCTTTCAGAATGCATTGGGGTTAAACTGATGCATTTGGGGCTGCTTGTGAGAGCCTTGAAACGGATCTCACAAGCGGATCCCCAAATGCAAGTGTGAACGTAGCCTAAACCCATGTACATAAACATTATTCCCCCCCACCATCCACTTTCAACATACAGTCCCATGTCAATAACATCCCTCCCTTCAGCCCTAACATACATCCCAGTTAAATAACTACAACTCCCAGCATCTGCCTCTCCCTTCACTTACCTCTCCAGTCCTGCATTAGGCTCCTCCTCTTCACTCTGGTCCAATCCTGCACTGGTCACATGATGGTGACATCATCCAGGTCATCCTATCACAGCCTGTTTTGCTGATCACATGACCTGTGATGTCACCACAGGTCCTTCACCTCTTCCCAGTGTATTAGATTCAATTGTATTGCCGTTCTTTGTACGGCAATACAGTTGTATCTAGCAGGCAGGCAGGACATTCGGGGCCTGGGACAAAACATCCGGGGCCCAGGCCCCGAATGTTTTAACCTAGCGACGCCCCAACCTAGTCACTAGTGAATGGGAGTTGGGAAACAGAGCTCCCATGGGCCCCCAGGAACAACTGGGCCCGGGGCAGCTGCCCCTTTTGCCCTGCGGCAAAGACGGCCCTGCATGGCACATGTCCTGAACTTAGTCAAGCAGCGATTCATTGCCAAATACCCTGGGGTCCAGGAGGTCTAGTGGCAGGCCAAAATCTCTGGCCATTTTAGGTCTTACACGGCCATGGCTCGCCTTGCTGACGTTCAGCGGCAACACCACCTGCCAGTCAGACATCTGATTTGTGACTGTCCGACGCGCTGGAACTCCATCTTGTATATGCTTGATAGGCTGCTCCAGCAGAAACGTGCAGTTAACGACTATCTGTACGAACTCTGCAGCAGGGCAGGTTCTGGGGAGCTTGTAAAAATTTTGTCATTGCGCCAGTGGCTGCTCACGCACGATGCATGCAGACTTCTGCGGCCATTTGATGAGCTCACCAAACTGGTCAGTCGCAGCCAGGGCACCATCAGTGACATCGTACCTTATGCCTTCTTTCTGGAGCATGCATTGTGTCGTGCCATTGATCAAGCCGTCGAGGAGCAGGAGCTGGAAGATGAGGAAGTCGCAATGCTGAATGAATTCCCAGGGGGGGCTACTCCATCTGAGACAAGTCAGCAGGAGTCTGAAGAGGAGGATGGTGGCTGGGGGGAGGAGGAGGAGCAAGAAGAGCAGGCTTTAAACTTTTCTGGGATCCCTGGTGTTGTCCGTGGATGAGGGGAGGCGACGGTGGACGACATTCTCTTGGGCGATGAGCAGGAGCCAGGCCGCTCAACCGCTTCCAATTTAGTGCAAATGGGGGCCTTGATGCTCCAGTGTTTGAAGAGGGACCCCCGTATAAAAAGCATAAAGGACAAGGACCAGTACTGGGTGGCAACGTACTTAGACCCCCGATACAAACAAAAAATGGCGGACATGTTACCAGCATCACAGAGGGCTGTCAGAATGCAGCATTTCCAGGCCTTGCTTCGAGAGATGCTGCATTCTGCTGTTGCGGGAGCTGGCAGAGGAATTTCCACCCACAGAGAAACAGTTGTGGGTACCAATCCTACAGCGCATGCAAGAAGAGGGTGATTTGAAGATGTGTTGGTCATTTTGGATATGAGATCATTCTTGCAGCCAACCCATCGACAGCTGTCCTCCGGATACAGCCTCAGGGAACGCTTAGCCTGACAGGTGTCCGACTACATCGGGTTAACGGCCGATGTGGACGCTCTGAGAAGCAAGGAACCCCTTGACTACTGGGTGTGCAGGCTGGACCTGTGGCCAGAGCTGGCACAATTTGCCATCAAACTCTTGGCTTGCCCTTCGTCGAGTGTCCTGTCCGAAAGGACGTTCAGCACAGCAGGGGGGATCGTGACCGATAAGCGCACTCGCTTAGCTCATGACAGTGTGGACTACCTCATATTTCTAAAAATGAATGAAGCATGGATCTCGGAGGCATTGAACAACTGTGACGACCACATTTAATTGAATTTCCTCATGCCAGCCCACACATATCCGCCACCACTCAGAACAAATAATGGCGGCATAAAAGTCAATTTCTGTCCGGTGAATGTCCTAATGTTTGGGGGCACGGAGGAATACAACACCTGTGACGACCACGTATTATCGAATTTCAACTATTATCATTTGGAGGTTTTTCAAGAGGGGGGATTTCGTTAGCCATGTTTTTAATCCAATTTAATATTTTTAGTTCTTTTAAACATATGTATTTGACTGGTCTGCAGTAAAATTGATATCCAATGACCGTCTAATATACCTCCAGCCACATAATCACTTGATGTTTTCTGTCTGGTGAATAGGTAATGTTAGGGGCCTGTACTCCCATGGTCTAAAATACATTTTTTCTAGGCTCCAGCAGGGCACATTTTTGACAGCTTCCATTTAAGATGCATAAAAATGGCCCCTGATTAAAACACATATTTTTTTGTGGGAATTTTTGCCCGTGACCCCCCTCTGGTATGTCACTGTCCATGTTGTGGGATGATTTCTGCACTTCTAGCAAGTATTTGGTGGCTGCAAATATGACCTGAAGGTGTTTCAGGTTCACCTGCCATTAAAGTGAATAGGGCCCGCCGCGAACATTTTTGATTGTGTTCGCGAATCGTCCCGGTCGATGTTCATCCATCACGAACGCCTATACCCTGGAGAGTGTTGTTCACTTGGTTGGCTGTTGTGAAGGGTTTCTCTACACCATGGTAATCTCACCTCCTAGACAACTCTAATCCAGGCCCTGCCTACCTATCAATATGAATAGACCTTAAAGGGAGGAATATTCATAAGCAGGATACCTAGGCCCTGATTTACCTATAAGGCCCTGGAATAAGTATAGGACCAGAGACAACCCATTTCTTCCCAAATGGACAAATGGAAGTTTCTATCTCAGGCCCAGATACAACAACAGGGAATATAACAAATACAAACAAATTTAAATACAAACACTTAAAGGGAACCTGTCACCAGGATTTTGTGTATAGAGCTAAGGACATAGGTTGCTAGATGGCCGCTAGCACATCGCAATACCCAGTCCCCATAGCTCTGTGTGCTTTTATTGTGTAAAAAAAAAAACGATTTGATACATGTGCAAATTAACCTGAGATGAATCCTGTCCCTGACTCATCTCAGGGACAGGACTCATCTCAGGTTAATTTGCATATGTATCAAATAGTTTTTTTTACACAATATACACCCCCTGAGGAAGCTTACGCGAAACGCGCGTTGGGGCTCTTTTGGATCACTATTTGGGTATTTATGTAATTTTCTATTTTATTATATTGTTCATTTTATTGTCCATGTACATTGTATTTTTTGCACTTGGCACTTTAACTTATGTACTGTATTTGGCTCCAATATCTTGCTCACATTTTTGGTGAGGTCATTGTAATATGTACTCTATTTGGGTATTCATCAATTATTTAGTATCCCCTTGACCTCTCCATGTATTGTTTTTAACATGTCGTCCATCTTGTGATCCTTTCCACCTATGTATTGTCTTTTATTGTATTTTATCGGATTTTCCCCTGTTTTTGGGAACCATAATAAAGTTTACATACAGTATATTGTTAGTCGTGCTTGGTCCTTTTTCTTTTTTGGTGTTGACACTCCTAATAGTGTAGCAATTTCTCGGATGGGTTTTTTCTGTTTTCGCAGATGAGGGATGGCTTGTTTCACCTGCATGGAGAGCTCCTTTGACCGCATGTTTACTTCTCAGCAAAATCTTCAAAATGCAAGCACCCCACCTCAAATCAACTCCAGGCTTTTTATGTGCTTAATTGAGAATGAAATAATGAAGGACCTGCCCACACCTGCCCATGAGACAGCCTCAGTCAATTGTCCAATTACTTTTGGTCCCTTTTAGAAACAGGGTGCCACATGTAAAGGAGCTGAAACTCCTAAACCCTTTATCCAATTTGAATGTGGATACCCTCAAATTAAAGCTAAACGTCTGGACTTTATGTCCATGTCCATTATATAACTATAACTTGAATATCATAAACCTACAAGCAATAAGTGCATACCCAGGTCACAGAAACACAAGCAACCATATAATAAACAAAAAAATCTTTATTGGAAATACTCAATGAAACACATGTAATGGAGTCTACAAAATTCTATGGGGTAAAACATACATAAGAGAGGGACTACTGGGAAAGGGGGAGAGGGTGTCATGGAACCATGAACCAGACGTACAACAAGAGATAAGTGGAAATAAGAAGGCTTTATTGAAAATCAAGCTGTAAGGCAGAAGTCCAAACGGATGGCTAAACCGAAGCAGGGTCTTGTGAAGCCAGAGGTCAGGAACCAGAAGGGTAGTCAGACGAAGCCTGGATCAGGAACCAGCAGGGTAGTCAGACGAAGCCTGGATCAGGAACCAGCAGGGTAGTCAGACGAAGCCTGGATCAGGAACCAGCAGGGTAGTCAGACGAAGCCAGGATCAGGAACCAGAAGCAGCAGCAGTCTTAGAAGCATGTGAACACAGGAGGACCAAGCAAGGAACTGAAGCCACAGACCTCCTATATATGAGCTAGGCATCCAGCTCCTCCCAGTGGGAAGGAGAAGCCGCAGGGTGGGAGGCTACAAGAAACCCAGAAACCAAGATGGCCGCCAGCACATGTCAAACGAAGGAGAACAGCAAGAAGGTAAGACCATGACAGTACCTCCCCCTCAAGGGCCCCTCCTCCGCGGAGTAAAGAACGGTTTCTGAGGGAAGCGTGCGTGGAAGGCTCGGAGCAAGGCAGGAGCATGGACATCTGCGGAGGGAACCCAGGAACGCTCCTCTGGACCATAACCACGCCAATGGACCAAAAACTGCACCCGACCGCGGACCAGGCGTGAGTCCAGGATATTGCTCACCTCATACTCCTCACGATTGCCCACTTGGACCGGACGAGGCCGAGGAACCGAGGAAGTGAAACGATTACACACCAGTGGCTTCAACAGGGAGACATGAAACACGTTGGAGATCCGCATGCCAGGAGGAAGCGCAAGGGCATAGGCTACCGGGTTTACCCTGCGAAGCACTCGGAAGGGACCAACAAAGCGAGGCGCCAGCTCGGGAGTGGGCACTCAAAGGTTGAGGTTGCGGGTGGACAACCATACGCGGTCTCCGACCTGGTAGGAAGGAGCGGGCGCTCGTCTGCGATCAGCCTGGAGTCTCTGGCGCTGCGCAGAGACCTCAAGGGACCTCTGGATCTGTACCCAAGAAGCACGTAGGACGGAAAGGTGATCCTCCACAGCCGGAATATCCTGGGGAGAGAATACCTCCGGTAACACGGCAGGTTGGAACCCATAATTGGCCATGAAGGGAGACGTCCCAGAGGAAGAGTTCACCGCCGTGTTCCTGGCAAACTCAGCCCAAGGCAGGAGGTCAACCCAATTGTCTTGGTGATCGGAGACATAGCAACGAAGGAATTGCTCCAAGGCCTGATTGGATCGTTCTGCGGCCCCATTGGACTGAGGGTGGTAGGCCGAGGAGAAAGAGAGATGAATCCCCAACTGGGAGCAAAAGGCGCGCCAGAACCTGGACACAAACTGACTCCCCCGATCCGACACAATCTCCTTGGGCAAACCGTGCAACCGGAAGACCTCCCTGGCAAAAATCGAGGCCAACTCTTGTGCAGAGGGTAACTTCTTGAGAGGAACACAGTGGCACATTTTGGAAAACCGATCCACAATCATGAGAATGACCGTATGGCCTCGGGATGCAGGGAGGTCCACAATGAAATCCATCCCCAGGTGTGACCATGGACGCTCCCCGGTGGCTATGGGTTGCAAAAGGCCCAACGGAAGGTGCCGAGGGGACTTACTCTGGGCACAAACGGAGCATGCCGCTACATATGCGGCGATGTCGGAACGTAGAGAAAGCCACCAGAACAGACGTGAAACAGCCCAGGACAGCTGATTCTTTCCAGGATGCCCCGCGGCCTTGGAGTTATGGTAGGTTCGCAACAACCGAGTGCGCAACTCCTCAGGCACAAAACATCTGCCGTTGGGTCTCCCAGAGGGAGCACCAGATTGAGCCGCCAAAATCTGCTCACCCAGGGGAGAGGTCAGGCTGGTGCGAATAGCGGCCAGGATCTGATTCGGAGGTATGACCGAAGTCGGAATCGACTCCTCCCCGGACAGCTCGGAGTACTGCCGTGATAAGGCATCCGCTCTGATGTTCTTGGAACCGGGTAGGTAGGAGACCACGTAATTAAAACGTGACAAGAACAGAGCCCATCTGGCCTGACGTGGTGTCAATCTCTTGGCCTCAGAGAGGTAGGTCAGATTCTTGTGGTCCGTCAGGATGAGAACCGGAACCACCGAGCCCTCGAGCAAGTGCCTCCATTCTTTAAGGGCCTGCACGATGGCCAATAACTCCCTGTCACCAATCTGATAGTTGCACTCCGCGGAAGACAGTTTCCGGGAGTAAAACCCACAAGGAAGCAGAGGACCCTCTGGTGTTCTACGCTGAGACAGAAGGGCGCCTACTCCCGTCTCAGACGCGTCCACCTCGAGGACAAAAGGCAACCCAGGGTTGGGATGCGACAGAATCGGAGCCGACACAAAGGCGGACTTTAGAGCCTCAAAAGCTCGGATGGCCTCGAGCGGCCAGACCTGGGGATTACTGCCCTTCCTGGTCAGATCCGTGAGAGGCTTGGCTAGCATGGAAAAGTCCCTGATGAACTTCCGATAATAATTGGCGAAGCCCAAAAAGCGCTGCAGGGCACGAAGACCACTGGGCTGGGGCCACTGTAAGACAGCCGAAACCTTCTCAGGATCCATGGAGAACCCCTCAGCGGAAATGATGTAACCTAAGAAGGTTACCTGGGATCGGTGAAATTCGCATTTCTCAAGCTTACCGAACAGCTTGTTCTCTCGTAACCGTTGCAACACTCGTCTGACATCCAGAATGTGGGCCTCCATGGATTCAGAATATACCAAGATGTCATCCAAATAGACCACCACACACTGCTGCAACAGGTCACGGAAAACATCGTTGATGAATTCCTGGAAGACTGCGGGCGCATTGCACAACCCAAAGGGCATAACCAAGGATTCATAATGACCGGTCCTGGTGTTAAACGCGGTCTTCCACTCATCGCCCGCCTTGATCCTTACCAGGTTATATGCCGCCCTCAGGTCGAGTTTGGTAAAGACCGTGTCCCCTTTGAGGCGATCGAACAGCTCGGAAATCAAGGGTATCGGGTAAGCGTTCTTGATCGTGATGCGATTGAGACCCCTGTAATCGATGCAAGGCCTCAACTCACCGCCCTTCTTTTTCACAAATAAAAATCCAGCCCCTGCCGGGGACGAGGATTTGCGAATGTGTCCGCGTGAAAGCGCCTCCCTCACGTACTCCTCCATGGCCTCATTCTCCGCTACCGACAGTGGATAGACTTTGCCACGAGGAGGAACGGCACCAGATTGTAACTCTATGGCACAATCGTATGGGCGGTGCGGAGGTAGGGCAACCGCACGCACCTTATCGAATACATCCCGGTACTCCTCGTATTCAGGAGGCAACAGAGAGTCCGAGGAAGTACACAGCAACTTGACAGGCCCATGGATGCAACTAGCCCCACACTGCGGTGACCACGAGAGGATCTCGGCCGATCTCCAATCGAAAGTCGGATTACGCTTCTGGAGCCAGGGGTACCCCAAGACCACCGAGTAGTGTGAAGACGAAATAACCTGGAGACAGACCGACTCTCTGTGAACGGCACCAATGGCCATCCCCACTGGAAGGGTCTCCTGAGTCACGTGTGGCGGCAGAAGGGGTCTGCCGTCTATCGCCTCAAGAGCCAGTGGGGAACCTCGAGGCTGCAGAGGAATGGAATTGGCGGCAGCGAACACACTATCAATGAACAAACCACCAGCACCAGAGTCCACCAACGCCTGGGTCGTCACCGAGCCCCCGACCCAGGAGAGGACAACAGTAATCAGTGGTTTGTCAACACGGGAAACCGGGGACGAGGAGACTCCACCCAAGATCTGCCCCCGACAGGATCTCAGGTGCGAGCGTTTCCCGGACGGTTCGGGCATGCCAACCGAAAATGCCCACCGAGACCACAGTACATGCATCGGCCCTCGCGTCTCCGGAGTACCCTCTCCCCCTCGGACAGGCGAGCAAACCCCAGCTGCATGGGTTCACCCCCAGACAAGTCATCCCCAGGAGGCGTGGGAGAAGAGGGAGGCACGGGTGGGACAGCAAACGTAGGCGCCAATCTGTTAGAAGACCTCCGCAGGCTCTCCTTAAAGGAAGGTCTCTCCCTGAGTCTGGTGTCAATCAAAATCAGGAAAGAAATAAGAGACTCGAGCTCCACTGGTAGGTCCTTAGCTGCAACCTCATCCTTCAAGGCATCCGAGAGACCATGAGAGAAAGCAGCGACCAGAGCCTCATTATTCCAGCCCACCTCTGCTGCCAGGGTACGAAACTCAATGGCGTATTCAGCTACGGATCGTGAACCCTGTCTGATGGACATAAGGAGCTTCGCAGCAGAGGCAGCACGAGCCAGCACATCGAATACCTTCCGAAGAGAAGCAACAAAACCGGAAAACTCGGCAACCACCGGATTGTTGTTCTCCCATAAAGGGCTGGCCCAGGCCAAGGCCTTGTCCGAGAGCAGCGAGATCAAGAAGCCCACCTTTGATCTCTCAGTAGGAAAGGCATGTGGCAGCAACTCGAAATAAATGCCCACCTGGTTAAGGAAACCTCAGCACTGAGTTGGCTCTCCCCCAAAGCGCTGTGGAAGGGGGGCAGAACCGGTCATACCCCGAAACACCGCAGGCGCAGCAACAGGTGTCGGGGTAGACTCTGGCGCAACAACCGGAGCGGCAGTAGGAGCGGGCCCAGGAGCGACAACCGACCCATCGGCAACGGAAGCTAAATGAGCCGTGCGTTCAAGCAGGGTTTGCAACGCCACAGCGAACCGACCTAACAGGTGATCCTGCTGATCAAGTCTGGCAACCAGCGTAGGTAGCGAGGATGGCCCTGTACCGTCAGAATTCATGGCTTGGTCCTAATGTCATGGAACCATGAACCAGACGTACAACAAGAGATAAGTGGAAATAAGAAGGCTTTATTGAAAATCAAGCTGTATGGCAGAAGTCCAAACGGATGGCTAAACCGAAGCAGGGTCTTGCGAAGCCAGAGGTCAGGAACCAGAAGGGTAGTCAGACGAAGCCTGGATCAGGAACCAGCAGGGTAGTCAGACGAAGCCTGGATCAGGAACCAGCAGGGTAGTCAGACGAAGCCTGGATCAGGAACCAGCAGGGTAGTCAGACGAAGCCAGGATCAGGAACCAGAAGCAGCAGCAGTCTTAGAAGCATGTGAACACAGGAGGACCAAGCAAGGAACTGAAGCCACAGACCTCCTATATATATGAGCTAGGCATCCAGCTCCTCCCAGTGGGAAGGAGAAGCCGCAGGGTGGGAGGCTACAAGAAACCCAGAAACCAAGATGGCCGCCAGCACATGTCAAACGAAGGAGAACAGCAAGAAGGTAAGACCATGACAGAGGGACAATAGTTAGTGGTATACATGGGAGTAACAGCAAATACCAAGTGTAGTTTACATCAAAGTATATACAAATTCATCATCCCATCATTACTCTAAAATGGGAATAACACAAAAAAGGTTTCCACATAATGGCAACTAGCCAAATAAAGTGCATAACAATAGTGCCAAGGAAAACCCAAGAACTCATACAGCTCCTCATCAAATCATGAAAACATTATCACAGCCTCATCACCCATCCCAGTGTCCCTCACTTATCTTACGCGTTTCACCTGATGGCCATTGTACATCGGCGCTAGTGACTGAGAGCACTGTAAGGGTGTATACAGAGATACTGTAGCTGTCAGTCACTTGTACAACCTAGCTCAGAAAGAGCAAAGATGAAAATGTATAAATCACAGGTTTTACTGAATCTTTCCCCACAAAACTATATATAAATCTGCTCAGCTCCTCCTGGTCATGGTGACAGGAGGAGGTTTTGTCTCACAAAGCATATTCTACCTTTTTTTTAGCCAGCCCCTGGATCTGAATACTTTTGTAATTATCTGTGACTAAAGATTTTGTATAGCCAGTGAGCAATTCAATAAAATGTATCTGTATAGCGCCATCTGCTGTTTGTTCTTTTCCTTATTTCTTGTACATCTCAATGAAGTGGTCGCACGTGCTTCAACTGTTACCAGCCATATTTTCTGTTAGACGCTATGGCAGTTAAGCCTCATTCACATGTCCGTGCTTAAATCCGTGAGTAGGTGGTCGGTGATGCATCCGTGAATCTGTCTATGAAGGATCTGTGTTGGGTCCGTGTGTCCGTTTTTTGCTGTTCATGTTGCATCCGTGTTTCACTGCCAGTAAACAGCTGAAAAATTGTTTTCAAAGAATCTCTGTTTAATGATCCGTGAAACACGGATGCAACACAGAAGGCATCCGTGGTTTTCACGGACCCATAGACTATAATGGGCATGATGGATCCGTGCACACAGACAAAATAAAACATGCATCCGTGCTAAAACAAAGGACCCACGGACCATGCTAAAACACTGATGTGTGAATACACACATTAAAATGAATAGGACGTGTGCTGTCCGTGTGAATGAGGCTTTACAGGGAAAGAGCAGCAGAAAGGACACACACCCTTAGCTGCCAATCTGAAGACAATCTAGCAGAGCAATTGGAGCAGTGAACGTGGAGATCTCTGGATCCATGTGAGGTACAGGGCTGGTTCTCGTTTTGTTCAAAAGACATTGTCATCTTCTATATGATGTCTGATTATTATTTTTTACATCAGTCATTCCATAACCCCTTTAAGGAGAGCGGGATATAGTGAAGTCACCCATACTACTATAGTTTAGGACCACACCAACAAAAAAGTCCCTGCAGATGATGAGGAATAGCCATTCAAAGGGGCTGTCCACCTTCGGTGGGCCATTTGGTCAGTGTTCCCCTACGTTGCCAAACCTGTGGAGGGAAGCATACTTATCTGCTCCCTGCCTCTGAGTTTCAGCTTCTTCAGGCCCTCTCGTCAACATCCGGTTTGATGGGAGTCACGTGTGATGCTACAGCCAATGACTGGTCGCAGCGGTGACGTCCCTCATGCAACAATTGACCCACTGAAATCACACATGGGGGACATGTCACTGCTGCAGCCAGTCACCGGATTCTGACGAGCAGGACCAGAACATGATGGGGAAGGAGTGGTGAGGAGCAGGTAGGTGTGCTTCCTTCTGCAGGTCCAGCGATGTGGGGGGTCAAAGCCTGGGGCTACATGGTGATCTTGGCTGCAACATCCATCATCATGCGACCACAGATTGCTGTGTAGCAGTGCAGCCACTGAACTGAATGGATTGCAGCAAAACTCACCACAACCCCGGAATTGTAAAAAATCTGTAAATTAAATTCTTGGGTCACAGTGACCCATTGATTTCAATGGCTACACTGCTGCAGTCAAGATCACCGCTGTCCCGGGCTGAAGGCTGTATTACACCTGACAATTTTTCGGCAGATGATCGCTAAAGAGCGTTCCTATGAACGTTCGTTAGGGATCATCTTGCAGTTCATCTGGCAATTGTGATTTTTAAGCATGCTTAAAAAATATTGTTTGCAGGCGGCAGATCGTGCTGTCTAATAATGATATGGGGACGAGCGATGCCATAGTGATCTCTCCTCACCATACTGCAGAGATCACTGTATGTAATAGCAGCGGTCTCCTCCTCCAGCGAGCAGGCGATTGCCGGGAGGGACAAGCGCTTGCTCATTCAGCCTGTGTAATACTGGCTTTACTCCTAACCAGCTATTTACCCTTCACCTGCAGGACCAGGTACTAATGGATGAGGGGGACCAGTCAGATCAATGTGAGTGGGCAGATTTATTCAATACCTGACCAGTAGGGGGCAGAATTATCCATCCTAGTGAGGATGCAAGTCCTTATGGAGCCGCAGGGCCCCGCCACTCACACATTTAGGGTCTATGACCCTACATTTGAGTCCACATCCATTCCGCATGGATGCAGACCCATTAATATCAACGGGGCCGCAAAAGATATGGACAGTACACCGTGTGCTGTCCGCATCCGTATTTCCGTTAAGTGGCCCCGCAAAAAAGACAAGAGTGGACAAGAATAACCATTTCTATCAGAGGGCTGGCCATTCTGCAAAATGCGGAATGCGCTCTGTGTTCTGAGGATCCACAATTTGCAGACTGCAAAAACGGATAAAGTCTGAATGAGCCCTTTAGGGGGAGATTTATCAAACTGGTGTAGAGGCAAACTGGCTAAGTTGCTCATAGCAGCCAATCAGATTCCACCTTCCATTTTCAAAAGGAGTGCTGAAAAATGAAAGGTGGAATCTGATAGGTTGCCATGGGCAACAGCCAGTTCTCCTTTACGCCAGTCCGTGACTTGTATTTTCCAGCAGTTGCACCGCTGTCCTTCCGTAGCCCCGCCCACACTAACGTCCCTCAATGAGCAAGTATCTCTTGTGCTGGGGGAGGGACTTTTACATACGTCACTTCCGGGAGCTGTCATTGGCCGAGCCATTCCTGGCCAGAGCAGACGGAAGTGACGCGGAGAGCGGCGGCTAGCAGCGCCTGCAGGAGCCAAACCGGGGGTCCCTTAGACCGGAAGGGGTGGAGTTACCGGAGAACCGAGTGAGTGACGTCATTAAATTAGGTATTTTGTGCTCTTTCGGATGAGGTATAGATGTAGGTATATCTTGGTTGCTTATTAGGGATGGAGCGGTGGACTCGTCCATTGTGTGTGTGGGCGGGGGGAGTCCCTCTGTGCTGTGCTGCATATTTCTATGGTGTGAGGGTGTAGATGCCATGGACCCCTCTCATCACAATGGGACGACCTCTGTTCTGCGCTATGGGTGGCAGATACTTTATAATGGTAAGGATTGTACCCCTGATGCTACATGGCTGCCTCAGTCACTCCATCATGGGCATGCTGGCAGCCATAGGAGTGTGCTGTGTGCTTACATGTATGTAATGTGGCCTGATGATGTTATCACCGGCAGCTTATGTCATCAGTAAGCATTTACCCCCACACTGCCCTCTGATGGGCTCCCCAGCTTTGTGCTGCCCCTTCTGTGTTGAGGCTGTACGTACCTATCCGCACATTGTAGTAGTGGGGCTCGGTATGTATGAGGGGGTGACCTCAGGCCGTATCCGCGGGGATCCCGGCCACAACTGTCAGGTTGCTGATCTTGTCACCAATAGGGGCTACCGCACCCAGTCCCTGGTGCCCAAGGTGGCCCATAGGCCCCACAGCACCTGGTAGATGGGTTCCTGTTACTGGTTTTGCATGGTTTACCTCAGCAGCTGCTTCCTAGACCCGGCCGCACATAAGCGATGAAGCCGTCAGCGCGGTGAAGAAGATTGCAGGCAGCAAAATCACTTTCATTCACCTGCAAAGAGCTTGCAGAAATCCAAACACGATCCCTTCACATGAACCTGACCTGATTTCCAGTCGCTACAAAATCTGTGGCGTGTGAAGACACGCGAAGGTCGGGTTCAGATGATCATATTTAGTGTGGGAGACGCGCTCCGTGCAGAAGCTGTATTTTCTGGACTGAATGCTGCTCTTCTGAAGTGAACTCGCAGCATCGTAATTTTTAGGCCGTAGTACGCGCGTTTCCAAAATACAAAAACGCCCGAAAATACACCTCAAAAACGCCTGTAAAAAGCACTTATCTAATACGCTCAGGTGTGAACCCAGCCTAAAGCTGGGTTCACACCTGAGCGTTTTACAGCGCAAAAACCAATGATTCCCTATGGGCATGGTTCTCACCTGAGCGTTTTACAGCGCGTACGAACTCCCTACGCCCCAAGAAGTACAAGGAGCTTCTTTGGGGTGTATTGTCGCGTGTTCCCGCACATAGACCAGCGGGAACGCGTGACAATGGGCGTTTGCTTGTTTCACTCGCACATATGTAAACGCCCGATAAGCACGCTTGTAACAGCGCTTATCGGGTACGCTCACGTGTGAACCCAGCATTAGTAATTGCGTGTATTGCCCATATTACAACTATTCTAAATACGCTTCTGTCCCTCTGTTATTCCTACTATAAATTGATCAATAAATTGCCAAATGGGTGTTAATAGTTAGGGGAGTGCCAATGCCCAGTCTGATATTGTCCAATCAGTGCAGCCAGGTGTCAGACTGTGTAGGGACACGCCCGTCCACAAGGGGAATGGGGACACCCAACTGTGAATTTATTCATATGTTTCTAGGAGGAATAATAAAGGAATGACACAACACAGTTATGAGTAAACATGCTCCAGAATTGGTACTTTATGGGGAATACAAATAGTTCCTAAAGCAGACATATCAGGGGAGGTGACAGCGCCTCTTTAGAGATGGATGTAGATGGTAAAGAGCTAGTGTGACTGCTGCTCCATTCACTGACGGGACATTGGGTCTAAGCAGTCAGAAAATGATCACCTTTCCTGTGGACAGGTTACGACCTCCTTTACCTAGGATATTACATATCTCTGGAAGCGGTCACGTCAAGAAGAGCACAGATGTAAGAGTAGCACTGAACCGAAAAAAGGCATGTGCCTGCTTTTCCCTCTTCCCCAGCTTAATAATTTGATCGGTTATGAATATTGTGTAATTAACGTTCATATAAATTTAGAAATGTTAATAAATATGTTTTATGTTGTATTAGTCTATGGCCCTTATTTACCAAAAAGAGTGATAATAAGCAGGGTGTACTAGTGGTGATAGATAATCAGTTCTCACCTCTCCTGTCTGTATACTATAATCAGTGATAAGCAGGGTGTACTAGTGGTGATAGATAATCAGTTCTCACCTCTCCTGTCTGTGTACTATAATCAGTGATAAGCAGGGTGTACTAGTGGTGATAGATAATCAGTTCTCCCCTCTCCTGTCTGTGTACTATAATCAGTGATAAGCAGGGTGTACTAGTGGTGATAGATGATCAGTTCTCACCTCTCCTGTCTTCTCTTCTGTCCCTTATACTAGGTATCTTCACGGTGCTCCAAGGCCCCTTGTTACAATGCCTGTCACTGTGCTGCACATGCTCAGTAGTGAAGATCAGAAGAGGAGGGTCATTACTGGGCATGCCTGCGGTCATCTCAGAACTGCCAGACAGAACAGGAAGACTTAAGGGGGTTGTCTAGGAATAAGTCAGTTTTCATAGGTGCCCGCAGGCTGCTTACGTTATGGGAAGATCCATACTTACCTGCTTCCTGCCGCTCTGGTCCTGTGTACTGGCTTGTGTGTGTCCATCTTCTGGTCCACATCTTATTTCATTCTTCCCAGCATGGTTATGATAATCTGCTCTGCTGCAACCAATAACTGGCTTCAGCAGTGATGTGTCTCTTGTGGACATGTGACATCTGAATCCAGTCATTGGCTGCAGCGGAGCAGATGATTGTGCTAGAGAGGATGTAAACAAGCGCAGACTGGAAGATGGCCTCAGGAGTCGGTGCACAGAACTGGAGCTGCCGAGAGCAGGTAAGTATGGATCCGCCCATGGCCCTGTGAAGTTATTCCTACACAACCCTTCTATGACCAGCTCCGAATATAGAATATAGCAACTACACTTATTACATGGATTTTATTCCGATTTAGACTTGCATTTCCAGGATAGACATATAGGGGGCATTTATCAAACTGGTATAAAGTAGAACTGGCTTAGTTGCCCATAGCAAACAATCAGTTTACACCTTTCATTTTCCAAAGGAGCGGTGAAAAATAAAAGATGGAATCTGGTTGCTATGGGCAACTAATCCAGTTCTACTTTACACCAGTTTGATAAATGACCCCCATAGAGCTTTTCTGACTGAGGAGAAATTAATAGATTTCTTACAATTATTAAAGGAATTTTTTGAGATTTTAATACTGATGACCTATCCTCGGGATAGCAGCAGATAATTTAGGGCAGCACCATGCACCTTATATGACTCCCTCGGAATGCAGCAGCTTGTCCAGACCACCGATCCTAAATGGTCATCAAATCAGCGGAAAAAAACTGAAGATGACAGCAGCATATCCAAATGAGGGTCCTTTATTCACCGAACATCCATGTACAAAAGAGAGTGCAACGTTTCGGCTACACAGTAGCCTTTATCAAGCGTGATACAGTGTAGCCGAAACGTTGCACTCTCTTTTGTACATGGATGTTCTGTGAATAAAGGACCCTCATTTGGATATGCTGCTGTCATCTTCTGGTTTTTTTCCCCCATTGAACTTGGGATAGGTCATCAGTATCTGATTGGTGGGGGTCAGACCCTGTTTGAGAAGGCACCTGCGCTCGCAGTAGTGCTGCGGCCTTCTCGCAGCTTTCTCTAGGCCATGTGACTTTACGTTCATCGGGTACGTGGCATAGGCGCAGCACAGTGCCATTGAAGTGAATGGGACTGAGCGCATTACCAATGACAGCCGCTATACTATGAGCTGTAAACGCTTGATTATCGGGAAATCTAAATCTTTTCATATGTTAAAAAAATGATCGTTTGCAGGCGCCAGCAAACCACTGTAAAGCATGGGGTCGAACGACGGCATAGCGATCGCTGCTCCCTGTGCTGCGGAGGAGATCTCTGCATGTAATAGCAGCAGCCCCCTCAGCAAGCGAGCAGACAATTGCAGGAAAGGAACGCTTCCCTCCCAACAATCGTCTGCCACATTGAGCTGTGTAATACAGCCTTAGGCCTCATGCACACGAACGTTGTTTTGGTCCGCATTCGAGTCGCAGTTTTTGCGGCTTGGATGTGGACTCATTCACTTCAATCTGGCCGCAAAAGATGCGGACAGCACTCCGCGTGCTGTCCGCATCCGTTGCTCCGTTCCGTGGTTCGCAAAAAAAACTAACCTGTCCTATTCTTGTCTGTTTTGCGGACAAGATTAGGCAGTTATATTAATGGCTGTCCGTGCCGTTCTGCAAATAGCGGAATGCACATGGACACCATCCGTATTTTGTGGACCGCAAAACACACAACGGTCGTGTGCATGTAGCCTTAAAGAAGTGTACGCCAGCAGATAGCATTTATTGTGTAGATAAAGTTAATACAAGTCAGTAAGGTACTGTGATTGTCCATATTACTTCCTTTGCTGGCTGGGTTCATTTTTCCATCACATACACTGCTCGTTTCCATGGTTGCGACCACCCTGCAATCCAGCAGCGGTGGCCGTACTTGCACAATATAGTGTGCAAGTACAGCCACCGCTGCTGGGACTGTAGGTTGGTCGTAACCATGGAAACGAGCAGTGTATGTGATGGAAAAATGAATCCAGCCAGCAAAGGAAGCAGTAGTGAAGTGAGAAAACCCCTTTAACTTTGCTGTGAGGGTTAAACACCCCCTTTTAATGACTGGTGTGTGGCAGAATTTTGGCACATTAGCAAAAGTAAATCTGATAGATGAGAACAGATGCTCCAGAATTGTTAGTTCATGGGTAACACAAGTATTTACTGACCGGACCTGTCAGGAGAGCTCAGTGCTTGTGGTAAAACCATATTGTTCTTAAAGGGGTTTTCTGGTTCCTAGATCCTCAGAATAGATCATCAATATCATGATCGGATCGGTCTGATACTGAGAACCTATCCTGAGGATAAGTTATAAATATCTTTTCCTGGATAACATCTTTTAAAGTGAGTCGGCCTGAGCTGCAATACCAAGCACAGCCACTATAGAACGTGCGGTGCTTTAAGAGGCTATGGTTCTCCAGTAACCGCTGCAGCCTCCTCACAACAGTTGATTGGTGGCGGTCCCAGGTGTCAGACCCCCACCGATCAGAGACTGATAACCTATCCTGAGGTCATCAGTATTCTACTCCCTGAGGCCTCATGCACACTGCCGTGTTTCACGGCCGTATGCGGGCCGTGGAACCGCGGCCTGGATCCCTCCTGAGAGCAGGAGCGCACGGCGTCACTGGTTGCTATGACGCTGTGCGCTCCCTGCTGCCGCCGCAATACAGTGATGCACTGGTATGATCTATACCAGTGTATTACTGTACTGTGCCGGCAGCAGGGAGCGCACGGCGTCATAGCAACCAGTGACGCCGTGCGCTCCTGCTCTCAGGAGGGATCCAGGCCGCGGTTCCACGGCCCGCATACGGCCGTGAAACACGGCAGTGTGCATGAGGCCTTAAAACCCTTTAAATCTGGAGTTAACTGAGTTTTCCTAGAATTGACATTAATCACCAATCCACAGGACAGGTGATAAAGGCCTGACCACTGGGACCCCCACCAATGAGGAGAATGTGGGTCCCATGCCCCCCATTCCTCTTCACCACAATGAGGAGGTGCTTGTATGGAACGGCGGTCGAGCATGCTCACTGCTCCATTCAAAGTCTCGGAGATCACTTTTCTAGGAAAACCGCTCTAATGGGATCTGATTGATCAGACATGTCCGTTCCCTAGCTCCAATCACAGTGCTAATCCAAATATGTTTAGAGTAAAATGGTGAGTGGGGCTTTGCAGCGTTTTGTTTTTATTTAGTTTTTTAAGAAAAAGTTGATGAATTGATGTCTATATATCTGCATGATTTAAAGAGAAATTGACTCCTTTTCTTTGCAGTCTGATTTTCTACATAATGAGTCAGGGGGACACCAATTCTGCTGCCGTCCCTCATGTTGCTGAGGATGTACTGGGAGATGACCGCTGGCTGTGTCAGGTATGAGAATGACCCCTCACATAGTAAAGTATGTCATATCACGAAGAAGAGTACTTAAAGGGGTCGGGGGTAATTTACTAAATAAAGGGGTTAGGGTACTTTCACACTTGCGTTTTTCTTTTCCGGCGCTGAGTTCCGTCACAGGGGCTCTATACTGGAAAAGAACTGATCAGGCATATCCCCATTCATTCTGAATAGAGAGAAATCCGTTCAGGATGCATCAGGATGTCTACAGTTCAGTCATTTTGACTGATCAGGCAAAAGAGAAACCCGTAGCATGCTACGGTTTTATCTCCGGCGGAAAAAAACTGAAGACGTGCCGGATCCGGCATTCAAAATACCGGAAGTGCAGACCGAAAAAAATAAAGGTAAAAAAAGTAAATGCCGGATCCGTTTTGCCGGATGACACAGCATGCATTTTTTGAACTGATCAGGCATTTTTAAGACTGATCAGTCTTACTAATGCCATCAGTTGGCATACGTTTTGCCAGATCCGGCAGGCAGTTCCGGCGACGGAACTGCTTGCCGGATCACTCTGCCGCAAGTGTGAAAGTAGCCTTATCCCATGACTAATGTAAAAAATTTAAATCAAACACTGCATAGTATATGTCAAAGCTAGAACCAGCCCTGGACCTCACATGGATCCAGAGATCTCCACATTCATTGCTGTAATAGATTTATATCAAGCTGACAGCTCAAGGGGAGTGTCCTTTTGTTGTAGCTCAGGGGGCGTGTCTTTTGGCAGTTGAAGTATGAAACTGAGCACGTGCGACCACCTCAGTGGTGGATTTGCACATTACTATCCAGATTGTACACCAGTATAATAAAGTTAAAGGGGTTGTCCGGGTTCAGAGCTGAACCCGGACATACCCTTATTTTCACCCCGGCAGCCCTCCTGAGCCTGGCATCGGAGCATCTCATGCTCCGATGCGCTCCCGTGCCCTGCGCTAGATCGCGCAGGGCACAGGCTCTTGTGTTTTCAATAACACACTGCCGGGCGGTAACTTCCGCCCAGCAGTGTGTTCGGTGACGTCACCGGCTCTGAGGGGCGGGCTTTAGCTCTGCCCTAGCCGTTTTACTGGCTAGGGCAGAGCCAAATCCCGCCCATCAGTGCCGGTGACGTCACCGGGCTGCCTGTCAGCCCCATAGAGAGCCCGGTATGTCACCGGAACTCAGTGAAAAATGCCTTTGCCCTGCGCGATTTAGCGCAGGGCAAAGGAGAGCATCGGAGCATGAACTGCTCCGATGCTCATGTCAGGGGGGCTGCTGGGGTGAAAATGGAGGGATGTCCAGGTTCAGCTCTGAACCTGGACAACCCCTTTAATAGAATATCTGACAATTGCATGTTTGTAACAGAAAATACCACCTCGTCTGTGCTCTGTCAGATTCTCCCGCAACCTGTAGTATTTATAACACGGGAGCGTGCATGCACAGGCAGGGGGTGGGATTGCATAATAACTGCCCTGCTTGCCTGTGCCTTAAATCAAATACGAGGGGAGGCAACTCCTTTAAGGGGCTGCAAGGGAAAGTCTAGCCAGATGTGGCTATCCCTCACCCAGATTCACCCGGGGCAGCAGTTCATTTCTAAAAAAAAATCTCCTTTCAAAGGATTGCTGGATGGAGCGGGGGCTCAGCTGTCAAATGCAGAGGTACTCCCAATCCCAACCTAGTGCAGGGCCTAGGAGGCTGCCTGTCAGTGTATCACTCCAGTGCATGTTCAATTCCCATAGTGGAAATAAATAAAAAATCAAGAAGGTTATAAAAAAATAAATTCCAATGCTTTATTATGGGAAAAAAAATATGAAGCAATTTAAAAAAGAACAAAAAACTGCAAATAATTATAAAACTAAATGATTATTATATTATTAATCTCCATTTAAAAAACAATCCTAGAATTGTGGATTTGGGTTCTTTCTGCTTCTTAAAAAATAGAATAATAAGTGATGCTTGCACTCCTGCCAGGCCCTGGTGACAGAATCTTTTTTTCCTCCTCATCCTAATTAGATCTGATTGTGACAGACTTGTGGCTATAGATGTAGGTGGTGATGAGGATACACACAAAGGGCCTCCAATTAAAACTTTTAAAGGGGGTTGTCCAACATTTACAAGTGCTGTCCTGTCCTTGGGACAGACCATCGCTATCTGATCAGCAGGGTTCTGACACCCCGCACCTCCACCTCCCTTGGCTCTGGTACCACACAGTTCTGTCCGTTGTGCAGTGGACGGTGCTTGTTACTGCGCTGCTCATCCCGTTGAAGTAAATGTGAGCAGCGCTGCAGTAGCCAAATTTAAAATGTATTTATTTTATGCACTTATATAGCGCTGCTATATACCGCAGCGCTTTACAGAATTTAGCATCCAACTGTCCCCAATGAGGCTCACAATCTAAGTTCCCTATCGTTATGTTGTTGGGGTGTAGGAGAAACCCAAGAACTCGGGGGAAACGCACACAAACACGAGGAGAACATACAAACTCCATGCAGATATTGTCCTAGGACCCCAGCGCTGCAAGGCACCAGTGCTAACCACTGAGCCACCATGCTGCCAATCTGTCAACTTCACAATGGATGGATCTGTGTAGTACTGGAGCTACTGGAGAACAGCTGATTGGAGGTGGGGGTTTTTGGACCCCCGCTGATCAGATAGTGAGGGCCTCTCCAGAGAGTAGGCCATCACTTATAAAGGGTTGGAAAAACCCCTTTAAGGAAGTCAAACCAGCACCTGGATCTGAATTCTTTTGTAATTACATGTATTTACAAATTTTGTATAGTCACTGAGTTATTCAATAAAATGTACCTGTGTAGCGCCACCTGCTGTTTGTTCTTTTTCTTATTTATTTGTCCGGATCACTGAGATGGTCGCACATGTTCAGTTTTATCCTTCACCTGTCTCCTGAGCTGTGATAGGGAGAGCATGGCACATGCCCCCTGAGCTGTGATAGGGAGAGCATGGCACATGCCCCCCTGAGCTGTGATAGGGAGAGCATGGCACCTGCCCCCCTGAGCTGTGATAGGGAGAGCATGGCACGCCCCCCTGAGCTGTGATAGGGAGAGCATGGCACGCCCCCCTGAGCTGTGATAGGGAGAGCATGGCACGCCCCCCTGAGCTGTGATAGGGAGAGCATGGACACGCCCCCCTGAGCTGTGATAGGGAGAGCATGGCACGCCCCCCTGAGCTGTGATAGGGAGAGCATGGCACGCCCCCCTGAGCTGTGATAGGGAGAGCATGGCACATGCCCCCCTGAGCTGTGATAGGGAGAGCATGGCACATGCCCCCCTGAGCTGTGATAGGGAGAGCATGGCACGCCCCCCTGAGCTGTGATAGGGAGAGCATGGCACGCCCCCCTGAGCTGTGATAGGGAGAGCATGGCACGCCCCCCTGAGCTGTGATAGGGAGAGCATGGCACGCGCCCCCTGAGCTGTGATAGGGAGAGCATGGCACACGCCCCCCTGAGCTGTGATAGGGAGAGCATGGCACACGCCCCCCTGAGCTGTGATAGGGAGAGCATGGCACATGCCCCCCCTGAGCTGTGATAGGGAGAGCATGGCACATTGCGCCCCCCTGAGCTGTGATAGGGAGAGCATGGACACGCGCCCCCCTGAGCTGTGATAGGGAGAGCATGGACACGCGCCCCCCTGAGCTGTGATAGGGAGAGCATGGACACGCGCCCCCTGAGCTGTGATAGGGAGAGCATGGACACGCGCCCCCTGAGCTGTGATAGGGAGAGCATGGACACGCGCCCCCTGAGCTGTGATAGGGAGAGCATGGACACGCGCCCCCTGAGCTGTGATAGGGAGAGCATGGACACGCGCCCCCCTGAGCTGTGATAGGGAGAGCATGGACACGCGCCCCCTGAGCTGTGATAGGGAGAGCATGGACACGCGCCCCCTGAGCTGTGATAGGGAGAGCATGGACACGCGCCCCCTGAGCTGTGATAGGGAGAGCATGGACACGCGCCCCCTGAGCTGTGATAGGGAGAGCATGGACACGCGCCCCCTGAGCTGTGATAGGGAGAGCATGGACACGCGCCCCCTGAGCTGTGATAGGGAGAGCATGGACACGCGCCCCCTGAGCTGTGATAGGGAGAGCATGGACACGCGCCCCCTGAGCTGCAGCAGAATATAAATCTACCACAGCAATGAATGTGGAGATCTCTGGATCCATGTGAGGTACAGGGCTGGTTCTAGCTTTGTCATGTTCTATATGTCAGATTTTCATTTTTTACATTCGTCTTGGGATAACTACTTTAAAACATGCACTGGAAAATTGACTGCTTTAGCATGAAGCATAAATGATCTATTCCCTCTCTTCAAAAAATGTGTCTCCGTGTCCTGGTACTTCCTTTCCTGTCTTCTGCCGCGGAGTGGGTGGACAGACGCCAGTGCCCAACCACCCCTTAGGTGCTGATGTCAGATTACCGGTATTCAGGGGCGATCAAACTTGTGCTTCCACCGTATTACTAATATGAGAAAGGTGCACGATGTCAGCATGACTAATGCAGCGATCACATCACCGGCCTGGTCCCGGTATGGAAGCCATCTTAGGGTTGAATATAATTATTCGCGTAGAGGCGATCTCATGATAAATCTGTGTAAAATGAATTCGGGAAGCTGTGTGACACCTCGTCCGCACACACCTCTACACCTCTAGTAGTGATAAGTGTAGATCACTAATAAACTGGTTCTTTTCCTCACTTTTCCAGCACAACAGGTTTGTCTTAGACTGTAAGGACAAGGAGCCGGATGTTTTGTTTGTTGGCGATTCCTTGGTGCAGCTTCTGCAGCAGTTTGAGGTGAGCGGATTATTTTCCCCTCTAAATGTATTTGTTATTTAAATGGTGTAAGTTTTACAGCATCACAAAGCAATCCCGTCAGGAACCACACAGTCCACAGCCAGTAAGACAGGTGCAGATCCACATTGCATATAGGCCAGTCATACAGAATGCTTCATGAAGAGAAAGGAGAACATGGCTGCAGTTGCGACAAGCCCATATACGCTGTGAGGCCAGTGATTGGCTGCAGCAGCCATGTGCAATATGCAGGCATGCCATCACTGCAGCCAAGAACATGATGTCATGGCAGCAGCACTAGAGCAGAGGAGGTTTAAATTGGTAATTATAAATTGTTTTATTTTAATCTATTCCCTGCCATTAAAATGTTTTGGCGTTTAAAGTAGTTGTTCAGTGCTTCCCCTGCTGATCAGCTGTTGGAAGAGGTTGAGATGCTCATGCGATCACTAAATCGCTTGCACGTCTCCTTTGCAGCAGTGGCGCAGTATAATTACACCGTGACGCCTCTACAAAGGAGACGACCCAGAGGTAATCAAGTGCATGGGATGAGCAGTGGTAATTACACTGCACCGCCGCTGCAAAGGAGACGACGAGCAGGTAATTTAGAAGAGGAGCAGTGATCACACGAGCATTGCAACTTCATCAAACAGCTGATCAGCGAGCGGTGCCAGGAGTCGGACCTCCACCAATCTGATACTGATAGGTTATCAATATCGTAGCACTGCACAACCCTTTGAAGGCAGACTCCCCCTTTTAATAGGAGTATCACTGCTGTATTTTACTGAGCTTGCCTATACTGTTCTAAAAAGCCTGAATAGAGCAGGTAAGTGAAGGGTTAAGGGAGTTTCGCCAGTGAAATTCTGTTTTGCAATAGGAAATCAGAAAACTCCGGAATTACGAAGGGCATTGTGCCCAGACCTTATCACATCGAGGCACCGAGTTTCTCTGCCTAGAACTTCTACCCCCTGTGCTCGACCTCGGCCTTCAGCACTGATTTATTAGCCGAGTGGCCTCCTCCATTGTTTGGAAGTGAGACGTACAGATCTGGAGAGGATGTGTTTTACTCCCAGATTGTACTTGACTCCTCGGTTTACTTTCCAACCTGATGTGGTCCCTCTGCATTCCTACTTGGTGGGATTTGGCAGAACCTGACACGCTCTTACCACTCCAGAAGGTATTCCCGAACCCTGGCTGAGGACGAGCTCTTTTATTACAAGCCCCTCAGAGACCCCACTATTGTGAAGGTAGACATATCAAGAGTTTCCTGCCCTTCCAAGAAAAATCCGACCCTGGATATGCTGCCACTGGCAAGCCTCAAGGTGGCGCTATGAACTTTCTATACCTTTCCTGGAATGAATGTCCTGCGTTTCCTTTGACCAGAACATCTCTGGTTATAATCTCTTGTGGATTCCCCTGTCTTCTTGTGTCCCTGACACTAGTTGTGTGCACCTTCTGTGCACTACGGTACATGGTCTTCTACCCCCAGGACTAATTGTAACCCCCCGAATTCTCTACATCTGACCCCTGCACATTGCCCACTTGTATTTTTGTCCTTCCTTTCTTCAACCACTCGATGGACTTCCTTATTATTCAGGGTGCTATATTTCCCCCCCACACTTTTAGAAGGTTGCTAGATGTTGACATGGCCTTAGTTCAATACTTGTATGCTGAGGAAAACCGACGATAACAAGTCTTTGGGAATGTCAGTAGACAGCGGGATAAGATGCTACACGGTGGCTCAGTGGTTAGCACTGGTGCCTTGCAGCACTGGGGTCCTAGGTTCTACCAAGGACAACATCTGCATGTAGTTTTTATGTTCTCCCCGTGTTTGCATGTTTCCTTACACACTCCAAAGACATAATGGTAGAGAATTTGGATTGTGAGGCAGCGAATGATGATAATGTCTGTAAAGCGCTGAGGAATATGTCAGCGCTATATTAATAAATAGATAATTGGCTCTCATTGTAAAAAAAGAACATGATTGAGACAGGTTCTAATGACTGTCTAAAGCCACAAACGTGCCAAGAAGGGACATGCCACCTGAAGCTGCAGCAGCTGTCAGCCCCCAGCGGGCGTGCAGCATTCACAGTGAACAGCGGCGCTGGCTGCCTTGTGGATGGGCCGATACAGTGAATGAGGGAAAATCTCTGTGTGATGAGGAAAGAAATACTTGTCCTGCACACTTTTATATCCGCTAGGGTTGCTAGTTGGAAATAAACATGTCATATCCGTCATTGACAATACAATCACATTTGTCCAACGCCTCCAATACCCTTCATGTATCAGGCTTTATAATGATGCAGTGTCCTTTTTATTTTCTTTCTATTCACAGATTTGGAGGGAACTTTTCTCTCCACTTCATGCATTGAATTTTGGTCTCGGTGGAGACACAACGCGCCATGTTCTTTGGAGGCTTCAGAATGGAGAGCTAGAGAATATCAAACCTAAGGTAAGAACATGGTATAAAAATAGGCCTACATAGATGGGCCACTTGTTCTAAAAAGTCAGGGGCTGGACAGAACTTTCCGTCCTGACATTTTATTTTTGTGAAAATGACAATAGTGGCACAAAGGCTGTAATGACTAACAGAACGCCATGTTCACACGGCACTGATCTGCCGCTGGGGATCGCCAGAGAATCCAGTTGCAGATTAGCTCCATTGCTAAGCCTCATTCATAAGTCAGCACACGTACCCGTTCACTGTAATGTGTGTATTCACCTGGGTCTGTGGTTTTTGCACAGAAGCATGCTCTATTCCATCACACCCCTAAATAGTCTATGGGTCCATGAAAGCCATCCATGTTTCACAGATCATTAGGAAGCGATGCTTTGAAATTATTTTTCAGCTGCACGGTGTCCGTGAAACACGGATGACGCACGGACAGCAAAAAAAGGACACATGGATCCATCACTGACATCTTCACGGAGTCATCACTGACCACCATTTCACGGAATTGAGCGCGGACGCGGGAATGAGGCTGTACTCTGGGGAATTAATCTGTGAGAGTAATGGACTCGATGCTGATTTAAAATGCAGAGAATTCATTATTTTGCAAGGATTTTATCCCAGAGCATCTCAATTTATAACATATCCAATTCATGCGCAATGGCGGCAGAATGTCAGCAGATTCTGTCCGGATTTAAGGCTGACTCTTTGCCAGAATCCAGTTTGGGGCAAGATTTTTAGTTGCCATCTGTCATAATACAGTAGTATTTATTGGGTTAAAATAAATGACGTGAATGCTGGCCCAACTATCTCCTCCTGTGACCCAGTGGTATCGGGCGGGAGACTGAGCTGAATTGCCTCTTGCCCACTTGTTCTGTTCACGTTTTTCATGTGTCTGGATTTAGGCGATCCGCTCATACACGTGTGACATGACCTTCACATGTTGTCAGAGGCTGGCGACGTAATTCCCCAGCCTGTTTCTCCGTCTTCAGTTATAGTAGCACAGATGTCCTGTTGCTCATACTGCATGACTAGTCCATGAAACGTCTGAATTGGGGACAAAGCCGATCCCTTCACATACCTCCTGTTATAACGAATATGAATCATAGTATCAGACAGACTGGCTAAAACGTACCCTCATTCAAAACCATATCCACCCTTTTAGTGCATGTATTACAGAGATACATCAGTAATATATAAGAAGGGTGTAGGGTTTGGGGATAGAACCCCATCCAGTTACCTTTGCAGCAATTCTTCATAAGCGTGCTCCTCCAGGTATCCTCATTCTCCTGGTGATGCGTTCAGATTCACAGATCCAGTCCTCGTTCTTTTGAAACACAATAACCAAGGACCATCAGCTTCCCTGCTTCAGGCGCTTTTCCCTGGTATATATCTGCACACGGTTCTTCAGGGGACTACATTGGTGATGCAGGAGCTGTGTCGTCTTCTCACACGTAGCCTTGCATAAGGAATGTGCCACTAAGAGCACACCGCTAACCCCTCGAGTTAGGGGATACAGAACAGGGTTGTCGATGGTTACTGGCTATTGTGTTCCAACAGAACTAGATTTGGATTGTAGGAATCTGAACACATCACTAGGTGAACAGAGAGTAGAGCTACCTGGATGTGGTGCCATTATGAAGAATTGCTGGGATAGTAAGTGGATGCGGTTCTGTACCCAAACCCTACAGCCTACTTGTATATTAATGATTTAAAGGGGTATTCCCATCTGGGACATTTTTTGCCCATAGATAAGATATGCTATTTATGTCCACCTCTGAAAACAGCAACTATCTCAAGAACGAGCCCTGTGGGGTTGCGTAGCTTTCTCCAATCACTGCTGTAAGACTTCCGTAAATAGGCCAGAGCTCGCTTGGCTATCTTCAGAGGTTCCATAGCAGTTGAATGGACAGCACGCCTGCAGGACCCATTCTTGAGATAGATGCCAGTCTCGGAGGTGAAGCCTGCACCTTTTGGACATTTATGGCATATCCTATCAATATACTATAATTGTCCCAGGTGGGAATACATTTTTAATGGCCTAAACATGTTGTAAGCAATGTTAAGATGGTGGATATGGTTTTTATATGAACTGAAGTAAAAGTAGCCAGTGTTCTTGATACTGTGATGCGTGTTGGGGAACAACAGCAATTACACAGTGTAATGGGAACGACGCAGCAAGGGTCCCAAAAGAATACATGAATCCAAGGTACCTTCTGATGTCCCAATTTCTTTGCAACTATTCCTTAAAAAAAAAAAGGCAAATCCATGTTTTTTTTTTTTTTTTTTTTTTTTTTAACACTTTTCTGGAAATACACTAAGGGTCCATTCACACGTCCGTATGTGTTTTGCGGAACCGCAAAACACGGACACCAGCAATGTGCGTTTCGCATTTTGCGGACCGCACATCGCCGGCACTATAATAGAAAATGCCTAATCTTGTCCGCAATTGCGGACAAGAATAGGACATGTTCTTTTTTTTTTTTCGTGAACTGAAGTGCGGATCCGCAATTCCGGATCCGGGCAGCACATAGTGCGGCCCCATAGAGATTAATGGGTCTGCAATTCCGTTCCGCAAAATGCGGAACAGAATTGGGGACCTGTGAATGGAGCCTTAGGCTACCTTACACAAAAACCCAACTTAATTACACGTAACACAGCGGTAGAAGAAAGTTTCGCCTGCGCCTTGTCAGCTAATGTGTACTGTGCTCAGAGACTGAAAGTGGAGCTGCCGTGTGATCGTGAACTAAAAAGTGGGGCATCTGAGCAATGGCCTTAATCAGGTTACTCAAGTGTTAAATCCAGTGCTGATAAGGTCTGGACGCTATTCATTTGCAGAGGATTTCTTCCACAGTATGTCTGTGAGTTTCTGATCACTTGCATTGTTGCAGATTTTTATGGGAAATGCACCACGTGTGACCTAAATAATGCAATAATTGATTTATTTTTTATTTCTTACACAACAGGTCATAGTCTTATGGATTGGTACCAACAATTATGAAAACACAGCTGAAGAAGTTGCCGGTGGAATAGAAGCTATCATAAAACTCGTCAACACACTGCAACCCCAGGCGAAAATAATTGTAGTGGTACGTAGGGGTCACCGACATGTTCTGCCTCCCTCTTGATAATACAGCGGTGTTGGGCAGTTTCTTATTGGATAACCCCTTTAACTGGTTGCCAGGCTTGTACATTGGACTGTACATAGAAGTTATGTGTGTGATACTTAAAGTGGTTGTTATATTTATGATGTTTTTTACAGTTAGGGTTGACAGGCAGCAAGGGATCAGGCAGTTCTTGACGTTGATATGTTGGAAGAGGGAAAAATTGGGAAATTTAAAGGGGTTGTGTCACTTCAGCAAGTTACTAATGGCACTTACTAATGTATTTTTATTATCCATATTGCTTCCTTTGCTGGCTGGATTTATTTTTCTATTACATTATACACTGCTCATGTCCATGGTTACGACCACCCTGCAATCCAGCAGCAGTGGTCGTGCTTGCACACTATAGAAAAAAGCATCAGCCTATGTGCGCTCCAAGGTCTCTGCCACCAGAGAGGCCGGCACTTTTTCCTATAGTGTGCAAGCACGACCACTGCTGCTGGATTGCAGGGTGGTCGTAACCATGGAAATGAGCAGTGTATAATGTAATAGAAAAATAAATCCAGCCAGGAAACGAGCAGTGTAAATTGTGATGGAAAAATGAGTCCAGCCAGAAAAGGAAGCAATATGGATAATAACAATACATTAGTAAGTGCCTTGTATTAACTTTCTCTTCGTGATATATGCCATTTGGCTGAAGTGAGACAACACCTTTAAGGATCTGAGCGACTATAACAAGGGGCACAGTGTGAAGGCTAAAAGACTGGGTCATATCTCCACGGTGGCAAGTCTTGGGCTGTGTTGCTGGTATGTAGCGGTTAGTAGTACCTACCAAAAGTGGTCCAAGGAAGGTCAACCGGTGAACTATCAACAGGGCCTTGGACGCCTCGGGACTCATTGATACTTGTAGGGAGCAAAGACTAACCTTTCCGATCCCACAGGATAGCTACTGTAGCATAAATTACTGACACTGAGAAAAGTGAGAGGATACACTGGGCATTACAGCGAGCTGTGTATAGGAATGTGAAGATTGGTTAGAGTACCCATGCTAACCCCAGTTCACTACTGAAATCACCAACAGGACATGTGAGCATCAGAACTGGACCATGGAAGAAGGTGGACTGTTCTGATGAATCACATTTTCTTTTACATCACATGGACAGTCTGATGTGTGGTCATCACTTGCCTAAGGAAGAGATGGCACCGGTATCCACTAGCGGAGAAGACAAGTTTGGTGGAGGAGGTGTGATCCTGTGGGCAATGGGAGCGCCCTGTCAGCGGAATAATGCACCCTACCAGACCTCGTGTTTGGGTGCCATGTTCAGTGGTATTCTGATGTCCTGGCCTCATGAGGGTGTCTGCAGAATTTCAACCCTTTAACTCATAATCTTGTACATGTACATGTACATGTATGAAGCAGACTCGCAGGCTGAGATTATGGCTGATGCCAGCTGTATAATACAGCTGATACCCTCTGGCAGTGGCCCAGAATGGAGATGGCTCCAATCCTGGTTAAGCCCCTCAGATGCCACTAATAGAGACCGTGGCATCCGTGGGGTTATACAAAGGGAGGTAACTTCCTCTGTCCTTCAATCGGAGAGCCCACAGCGATATTCAATATGTTGCTATCCCTTGTGAAGGCTCCTACTGATCTGCCTGCAAAGCCGAGACTGACGCAGACAGGCAGCATGTGAAAATCCCATAAAATACAATAGTATAGTAGTCAGTGGTACAAGCAATAAAGTACCCATGTACAGTAAAAAATAAAAAAAGTGGAAAGATTGATTTTTATTTTTTTTAAACACAAAACTTAAATCACCCTTGTTTCCCAATTTTAGATATAAAAAAAACAAAAAATAAACATAACCGGTATCACCGCATGCAAAAATGTCAAAACTCTAAAATATATTTATTGTGCGCTGTGAATGCCATAACAAGTAAAGTAAAAATGTTGCCAGTTTGCTGTTTTTGGTCATGTTGTCCCCCTGTAAAATTTAATAAAAAATGATCAAAAAGTCGTTTTTACTCCAAAATGACGACAATAAAAAGTCAGCTTGCCTCTCAAAAATGAGCCCTTACTGTCAATCTGGTGATGCAAAGAAGAAAAAGAAAATGTTTTAAAGCTTTTATTTAAAGTAGTAAAATATTTATATACACCCCTATCTAAACCGTAATCATACCGACTGGCAGACTAAGGTCGTCATATTTTTAGTGCACAGTCAACGCCATAAACAAAATAAAAACATGGCAAAATAACTTTTTATTTTTTTTGTTCAATTTTACCTCACAAAAAATGTTTTCCTATACAGGCTGTGGTTAATTACATGGCTCCATTAAAAATACCAATAAACCCTTATATATGGCTACGTGAATGGAAACGTAATGTAAAAAGTCATGGCTCTTGGAAGGTTGGGGGGAGGTGAAAATGCGAACATTAACTAAGAGGTTAAGCAAGTGGTTTTAATGTAGTGACTAATCAATATATGTATTCATGTGAATCAGTAATCCGATCTGTGGTGAAACTATCACTCCCATCATGCAGCTATCAGGGCATCCTGGATGTGTAGTTTCACAGCAGAGCCAGTCATTTAAAAAATTTGATTAAAAAAAAAAATGATTTTGAAATAAATTCTGCAGGTTTTTCATGTGTTAACGCTCTCGTGCAGGGATTACTACCCCGTGGAGAGAAGCCGAATCCACTGCGTGAGAAGAATGCGCAGGTGAACCAGCTGCTGCGCTCTTGGCTTCCACGTCTCCCTGGGGTTCAGCTCCTGGATGTAGATTTCGGATTTGTCCACTCGGATGGCGCTATCTCTCGACATGACATGTTTGATTTCCTCCACCTCACAGCTGCCGGTTACACCAAGGTCTGTCGACCACTCCATGAACTGATTATGCAACTCCTGGAGGAGACCCCAGAGGAAAAACTAGTCACCCTGGCCTGATCATTGCTTTCCCCTTCACCCCGTCGTCAGTGTTACATCATTGGCTGCCCCCTCCCCTTTGCTCACTACCGTTGCCTCAGCTGTATATCGACATGCTCATTGTATATACACAGAACTCATACACACCCGCAGCTACCCAGCTTTTCCTGCAGTTCCCTATTATTGTCTCATATTATTGGACACTTAAATCCCCAGTATAATCTGATGGATCCTGCACATGGGAGCAGCAAGAATCTTGGAGCAGACTCTAAATCCTTGAAAAAAAATGCAGTGTACAGTGACCATGACGCCCTCCGCGGGACAAGATGATGTGGTGTGTGGTGTATATGTAGGAGCTAACGTCCAGGGCACCACTCCTGAAGTGATGGCTGGCCTGCCCATTGTGTATTATTATAATTTTTTTCTTTTGCTTGGCATAGAATCCGACTGGTATCTGCAATGGTTTGCCTAGGTAATTAATTGGTAAGGAGGGGACCCCCAGGCATGAGAGGGTTAAGTTTACAAAGCCTAGCATTAATAGCGGCACAGCTGAGACGAGTTAGCTTCTCCCTTGCCATATTGCAGTTCTTCCTAGATTATTTTATGAATTGGTAAATGTGTTCTTTGACTGTCCCCTCGCCGCGCAGTCTCGGAAAATGTATGAGTATATATATATGTATGTGTAATGCTTGTATGAAGTGTACGCTCGCTAGCTGTGGTCGAGCCAGGGACCAAAGCTGGAAAATGACCCTCAGAAGTAGGACATGGGCATCCTGGGTAACAGCATGCGGCTTAGAAAAGAAGCATAGAGCAATATGTAACATAGCCATAACACAATCAAGTATAACGTGCAGAATTAGGGCCAATGAGAGCGCCAGATAGCGGGGTATACCCTATAGTGTTTGTACAGCTTTAAATCTCAGCCGTAGATCTCGCCTCTATAGAGCTTATGCTTCGACGTACGGTATAATGTTGTCATGTGTGTATGGAGAGGAGTTATAAAACTAACCATGGAACTACGCTCTGTCTGTATGTTACTTCCTACGTCTAAGGGTGGCTGATCCGAAAATGACTCGCAGTACGTGCTGGAAAGTCACTAGACACATGTACTCCTGCGCAGGATCACGTCACTGGATGCATCTTGTACTGAAGATGGGAAAGACCAGATGAGCCCATGCGTTCCCTTATTTCAGTGGAGCTGCGGTCACACGTACACTGCTGCTCCATGAAATATGGGATGGCCAAAGAGAAGCAGAGTACAGTGCTCCACTACTGGAAGTCAGTTGAATAGGCCAGCAATGGACATAGGTGACATTTAAATAGGGTAACACTGGCAGAGGCGAACTGGAAGCTAAAGGGGCCCCATGTTGTTGGCGGGTCTAAATTGACAGAAGGTGGGGCAACAGAAGTAGGCAGGGCCAACTATACTATAGTGCATATAGTATAGAGCGCAAAACTCAACAGAACCAAATACAACAGTGCAGCACAAAAATACTGACACCCTCACTGCAGTTCAATTTAGGAGAACAGCTGCTGGCCAGGTGCATTTCCTGGCCCACCAGGAAATTTCCCTGTTGGCTCTATGGCCAATCTGCCCGTAAACACTGGGCATTCTATCCCAAGAAAATTTAGACTAGCACATCCAAAGTTAAAGGTGCACATCCATAAAGCTAACATACAAACAAAATAAGGCAGCACAATGTTATACATGCAACAGAACTAGGGATTATTCTGCATTAAAGTGGTACTATACAGTCGTGGCCAAAAGTTTTGAGAATTACATAAATATTGGAAATTTGAAAAGTTGCTGCTTAAGTTTTTATAATAGCCATTTGCATATACTCCAGAATGTTATGAAGAGTGATCAGATGAATTGCATAGTCCTACTTTGCCATGAAAATTAACTTGATCCCAAAAAAACCTTTCTACTGCATTTCATTGCTGTCATTAAAGGACCTGCTGAGATCATTTCAGTAATCGTCTTGTTAACTCAGGTGAGAATGTTGACGAGCACAAGGCTGGAGATCATTATGTCAGGCTGATTGGGTTAAAATGGCAGACTTGACCTGTTCAAAGGAGGGTGATGCTTGAAATCATTGTTCTTCCATTGTTAACCATGGTGACCTGCAAAGAAACGTGTGCAGCCATCATTGCGTTGCGTAAAAATGGCTTCGCAGGCAAGGATATTGTGGCTACTAAGATTGCACCTCAATCAACAATTTATAGGATCATCAAGAACTTTAAGGAAAGAGGTTCAATTCTTATTAAGAAGGCTTCAGGGCGTCCAAGAAAGTCCAGCAAGCGCCAGGATCGTCTCCTAAAGAGGATTCGGCTGCGGTATCGGAGTGCCACCAGTGCAGAGCTTGCTCAGGAATGGCAGCAGGCAGGTGTGAGCGCATCTGCACGCACAGTGAGGCGAAGACTTTTGGAAGATGGCCTGGTGTCAAGAAGGGCAGCAAATAAGCCACTTCTCTCCAAAAAAAAAAACCATCAGGGAAAGATTGATCTTCTGCAGAAAATATGGTGAATGGACTGCTGAGGACTGGGGAAAAAGTCATATTCTCCGATGAAGCCTCTTTCCTGATTGTTTGGGGCATCAGGAAAAAGGCTTGTCCGGAGAAGAAAAGGTGAGCGCTACCATCAGTCCTGTGTCATGCCAACAGTAAAGCATCCTGAGACCATTCATGTGTGGGGTTGCTTCTCATCCAAGGGAGTGGGCTCACTCACAATTTTGCCCAAAAACACAGCCATGAATAAAGAATGGTACCAAAACACCCTCCAACAGCAACTTCTTCCAACAATCCAACAACAGTTTGGTGAAGAACAATGCATTTTCCAGCACGATGGAGCACCGTGCCATAAGGCAAAAGTGATAACTAAGTGGCTCGGGGACCAAAACGTTGACATTTTGGGTTCATGGCCTGGAAACTCCCCAGATCTTAATCCCATTGAGAACTTGTGGTCAATCCTCAAGAGACGGGTGGACAAACAAAAACCCACTAATTCTGACAAACTCCAAGAAGCGATTATGAAAGAATGGGTTGCTATCAGTCAGGAATTGGCCCAGAAGTTTATTGAGAGCATGCCTAGTCGAATTGCAGAGGTCCTGAAAAAGAAGGGCCAACACTGCAAATACTGACTCTTTGCATAAATGTCACGTAATTGTCGATAGAAGCCTTTGAAACGTATGAAGTGCGTGTAATTATATTTCACTACATCACAGAAACAACTGAAACAAAGATCTAAAAGCAGTTTAGCAGCAAACTTTGTGAAAACTAATATTTGTGTCATTCTCAAAACTTTTGGCCACGACTACACGAAAAATGGAAGCTCGGTGCACACATTTTTGATCAAACGTGTGTTGGACCCATCTACCAACATCAAGGTGGCTTCTGCAGATGGGTACCTAACACTAACTGAACTGCCTCTCCTGGGCCTAACCTAGGCCTACGATGTTCGGGGCGGTGTAGGAACCAGCTATATTTATACTCTGCTCCGAAGCCCTGGGCAGATGGGCGCAGACTGCTTAATCTAAAGGAGGCAGCTACCCTCCAAACATACTGCAAGAACATTTAGACTAGCACATCCAAAATCACATGTGCACATCCATAAATTAGCATACAGACAGCAAACAAAATATGGCAGCACACTGCATCATTTAGATTGAACACTCCCTGCCCTTCTGATACCATAAAATAGAGAAACTGAGCAAGGGCAGCACCGCCCAGCGTACACCCCGCAGGTAGTGTGTCCTCCCATATCCCGTCTGTTATATAGTGATCGTGGTGCTCAGCCAAATAAGCGACAACTTGATTGTAGATAAGAAGAAAAGGTGGCACTCCCCACTAGGATAGTAAATCTTCATTTTGCCATATGAATACAGATAAAATCGGGCTGGGGCGGACTTGCTATCTCACAGAACGCCAAGTAGCGACGACCGTTTCACGCATCTGCGCTTCCTCGGGCCACTCACCGCCCGTCTGCCCAGGGCTTCTAAGCAGAGTATAAATATAGCTGGTTCCTACACCGCCCTGAACATTGTAGGCTTAAAGGGATTTTTCAGAGATTTTTTTTTTTTACTGATGACCCATCCTCAGGATAGGTCAGCAGTATCTGATTGATGTTTGTCCAACACCTGCGACCCCTGCCGATCAGCTGTTCGAGAAGGCAGCAGCACTCCTGTGAGCGCCACTGCCTTTTCGTTGCTTTTTCTCAGGCAAATGAATGGGCCTGAGCGCAATATCAAGCACAACTGCTATACAATGTATGGCACTGTGCTTGGTGAGCTGTGAGAAGGCAACGGGGTCTCGGGTGTCAGACCCCCACTAATTAGATACTGATGACCTATCCATAAATCTCAGAAAACCCTTTTAAATTGGGCTCAGGAGAGGCAGTTCTATTAGTGTTAGGTACCATCTACAGAAGCCACCCTGATGTTGGTAGATGGGCCCGACAGACGTTTGATCAAAAATGTGCGCAAGAGCTCCAATTTTTCATGTATAGTCGGTATAGCACCGCTGTAATCCAGAATAATCCCTAGTTCCATTGTTTGCATGTATAACAGTGTGCTGCCATATTTTGTTTGTGTGTGTATATATATATATATATATATATGTGTGTGTATGTATGTATATAGAGATAGATAAATAGATACACACACATAGGGATTAGCTCAAAGAAAAAGTTGTAGTTTCACACAACCAATTAGATTTTTATTTGGATAATGAAGGCTGCATTTTGATGACTTGCTATAGATTTGTTAGCAAACCAATTTATGAATGTAGTTTTCCTTTCTTTGGCTTGAAAATGGTGAAAAACTGAAAAGTACATTTGAAATTTGCATTACTTTTTATAATGACAATTTTAAAATCAAGTGAAACTCTCAACCTGTGTGAAGGCACTTACTCTATCCCCAAAGGATCAACGGGGAGACCGAACAAGGGTCGTCTTGTACATCGCTCCTTCTACTATGCTCAGGTCTCAGACAGTGTGTTGAGAGTTATTCCGTATACAGGTTCCCAGGTGGGCGCTGACAACCACCGATCGAAGTGCTCTGGTGGTCTGCAGTTGTTGGCTGCAAGAAGACCACAAAAAAGTGGGTGGTAAAAAAAAAATTGCAGAACCATTTTGTATTTGCCTCTATTCTGGTGAAAATCACAGCTAGGCTTGCCTCCCCTCCTGCATACTTACCTTTTCTCGGATCTCTACTCTTCCACACTGGCTCCTGCGTCTCCATCTTCTGGTCCAGGGTTTGTTCTCTTCCTCCCAGGCATGATCATGGTCACCTGATCCTCTCTAGCCAAGCGCTGGAGACACATTACCTCTGAAGCCAGTATGAGGGGGGGGAGACGACAACGACGACAACTGATAGAAATTATGTATTCCCAGACAACCCCTTTAAACTATAACTGTTGTTCTGTTTATTTTTAATATTGTGTAGGGACAGGGATGTGAAGCTTTTTTTGTAATATACTTTATTAGGCTACATTCACGCAGCACTTGCAGTGGTTTTTGTCCGGCCAAATCCCAATACTCATGCCAGAAACAGGCTGGATCCCATTATAGTCAAGGGGCTCTGGTGGGGAAAGGCAGTAGTTGGCTATCTGTATACGATGACCTCCGGCAGGCTATTCCTCTGCTGGCTGATTTTAACTCTAGTCTAGTGTGAAACTAGCCTTAAAAGCTATCTAGACCTTTGGGGGATTTTCTTTTTTTTTTTTTATTATTGCTAAAATCATTATTTCAATTGGTCTTTTTTTAAATGTTGAACAACTGTCTCTGTGCAGCCTTGAGTTTCTCTAGTAGCATGATCCGAGTCTTCATTCTGTTCAGTCAGGCAGCTCAGCTGACGGCTCCTGATCTCTGACCTTATAAACATTCACTATAGCTCAGTTCTTATCTTACTGAAAAGAATGTGACTTAACCCCTTCCTGACATATGACGTAATAGTACGTCATGGCGGCAAGTGACTTGCCGCATTTTGACGTACTAATACATCATGGTGATCTGCCTGATCACTGCAGGGGCCCGGCAGTCCCTGATAGCCGGGCCTCTGCTGTATCGGCCAGCATTGCTGTAAAAGCCGATGACGGCGGATTAACCCATTCTATGCCGCAGTTAGCGCTGACCGCGGCAAAGAAGGTGCATGCGGTGCGTGAGGGAGCCCATCGGGTCCCCGTGCCTTAGTGGCAGGGACCCTGATGCCATGCACAGGCTGCTCAATGCCTTGCACAACATGGGGACCTGCCTTCTACGAAGGCCGATGAGAAACAGCCCCAGGCTGCGTCTCCTAGGCAACCCTTAGTGTATTACTCTGTGTAATTCACTAACAGGCAATTCATTACAATACAGATGTATTTTAATGCATTGCAGAGGGGATCAGACCCCCAAAAGTTAAAGTCCCAGAGTGGGACAGAAATAAAGTAAAAAAATAAATAAAAATGTGTTTTAATAAAAAATATATAATTTTTCAAGTTAAAAAAACGCCCCTTTCCCCTGCATCAGAGCATCTCCTGCTCCGATCCGCTCCCTTGCCCTGCGCTAGATCGAGCAGGGCATGGGCTCTTTTGTTTATCATAACACACTGCCGGGCATAAACCTCCGCCCGGCAGTGTGTTCGGGCCCAATTGATCCGCCTCGGTTCTGGCTACAACTAGAGTCCAAGCATGGTACCGTTATTTGGTTTCTTCCCCTCCCAGGCATCCTAGCATCAAGCCAGGACCACGTGGATGTTTGGCTTTGCCCCAGGATTGCAAAAAAATAACCGAATTATGCCTGGGATGGACAGACGATTCATAATTCCTTATGAAATGTAGGTGCCAACAAGTCTGTGAGGTATAATTGATCCTGGGCAAGGACTGAGATCCCCTGCTTGGGGTTTTTCCTACAGGATTAGCTTGCCTCCAACCTGGCTGGTTGAGGTGTGACGTTATCCACCTGGGGATCTCTACTTTTTTCCCTTGCTAGCTGGCAGCAGATGGCTGGGGGGTGAGAACATATTTTGCATGTACACTGATTGTGTACATGCCAAAAGGTTAATCAAATGACAATCAGGGCTGCCAGTATATGATAATCCATATTCCTCACAGCTGGTATTCAGTAAGCTTTATAGAACAAGCCTGTATTCTACACACCTGTGGTTATGGCAGGCTGCATGGCTAGGGGCTGGATTTATACACCTGTGGTAATGGCAGACTGCATGACTAGGGGCTGGATTTTATACACCTGTGGTAATAGTAGAATGCATGGATGGGCGGGATTTTATACACTTGTAACGGCAGACTGCATGGCAAAGGGGCTGGGTTTTATATTTACACACCTGTGGTAAAGGCAGACTGCATGGCTAGAGGTGGGATTTTATACACCTGTGGTAATGGCAGACGGCATGGCAAGGGGCTGGATTTTATACACCTGTGGTAATGGCAGACGGCATGGCAAGGGACTGAATTTTATACACCTGTGGTAATTGCAGACGGCATGCCAAGGGGCTGTATTCTACAGGTCCTAAAAAAATTAGCCTATTGTGATAAAGTTCATTATTTTCTGTAATGTACTGATAAACATTAGACTTTCATAGATTTTAGATTCATTACACACCAACTGAAGTAGTTCAAGCCTTTTATTGTTTTAATATTGATGATTTTGGCATACAGCTCATGAAAACCCAAAATTCCTAATTCTCAAACAAATTAGCATATCATGAAAAGGTTCTCTAAACGAGCTATTAACCTAATCATCTGAATCAACTAATTAACTCTAAACACCTGCAAAAGATTCCTGAGGCTTTTAAAAACTCCCAGCCTGGTTCATTACTCAAAACCGCAATCATGAGTAAGACTGCCGACCTGACTGCTGTCCAGAAGGCCATCATTGACACCCTCAAGCAAGAGGGTAAGACACAGAAAGAAATTTCTGAAGGAATAGGCTGTTCCCAGAGTGCTGTATCAAGGCACCTCAGTGGGAAGTCTGTGGGAAGGAAAAAGTGTGGCAGAAAACGCTGCACAACGAGAAGAGGTGACCGGACCCTGAGGAAGATTGTGGAGAAGGACCGATTCCAGACCTTGGGGGACCTGCGGAAGCAGTGGACTGAGTCTGGAGTAGAAACATCCAGAGCCACCGTGTACAGGCGTGTGCAGGAAATGGGCTACAGGTGCCGCATTCCCCAGGTCAAGCCACTTTTGAACCAGAAACAGCTGGCAGAAGCGCCTGACATGGGCTACAGAGAAGCAGCACTGGACTGTTGCTCAGTGGTCCAAAGTACTTTTTTCGGATGAAAGCAAATTTTGCATGTCATTCGGAAATCAAGGTGCCAGAGTCTGAAGGAAGACTGGGGAGAGGGAAATGCCAAAATGCCTGAAGTCCAGTGTCAAGTACCCACAGTCAGTGATGGTCCGGGGTGCCATGTCAGCTGCTGGTGTTGGTCCACTGTGTTTTATCAAGGGCAGGGTCACTGCAGCTAGCTATCAGGAGATTTTGGAGCACTTCATGCTTCCATCTGCTGAAAAGCTTTATGGAGATGATGATGTCATTTTTCAGCACGACCTGGCACCTGCTCACAGCGCCAAAACCACTGGTAAATGGTTTACTGACCATGGTATTACTGTGCTCAATTGGCCTGCCAACTCTCCTGACCTGAACCCCATAGAGAATCTGTGGGATATTGGGAAGAGAAAGTTGAGAGACGCAAGACCCAACACTCTGGATGAGCTTAAGGCCGCTATCGAAGCATCCTGGGCCTCCATAACACCTCAGCAGTGCCACAGGCTGATGGCCTCCATGCCACGCCGCATTGAAGCAGTCATTTCTGCAAAAGGATTCCCGACCAAGTATTGAGTGCAGAACTGAACATAATTATTTGAAGGTTGACTTTTTTTGTATTATGAACTTTTATTGGTCGGATGAAATATGCTAATTTTTGGAGATAGGAAATTTGGGTTTTCATGAGCTGTATGCCAAAATCATCAATATTAAAATAATAAAAGGCTTGAACTACTTCAGTTGTGTGTAATGAATCTAAAATATACAGGGAGTGCAGAATTATTAGGCAAGTTGTATTTTTGAGGATTAATTTTATTATTGAACAACAACCATGTTCTCAATGAACCCAAAGAACTCATTAATATCAAAGCTGAATATTTTTGGAAGTAGTTTTTAGTTTGTTTTTAGTTTTAGCTATTTTAGGGGGATATCTGTGTGTGCAGGTGACTATTACTGTGCATAATTATTAGGCAACTTAACAAAAAACAAATATATACCCATTTCAATTATTTATTTTTACCAGTGAAACCAATATAACATCTCAACATTCACAAATATACATTTCTGACATTCAAAAACAAAACAAAAACAAATCAGTGACCAATATAGCCACCTTTCTTTGCAAGGACACTCAAAAGCCTGCCATCCATGGATTCTGTCAGTGTTTTGATCTGTTCACCATCAACATTGCGTGCAGCAGCAACCACAGCCTCCCAGACACTGTTCAGAGAGGTGTACTGTTTTCCCTCCTTGTAAATCTCACATTTGATGATGGACCACAGGTTCTCAATGGGGTTCAGATCAGGTGAACAAGGAGGCCATGTCATTAGATTTTCTTCTTTTATACCCTTTCTTGCCAGCCACGCTGTGGAGTACTTGGACGCGTGTGATGGAGCATTGTCCTGCATGAAAATCATGTTTTTCTTACCTTGCAGACTTCTTCCTGTACCACTGCTTGAAGAAGGTGTCTTCCAGAAACTGGCAGTAGGACTGGGAGTTGAGCTTGACTCCATCCTCAACCCGAAAAGGCCCCACAAGCTCATCTTTGATGATACCAGCCCAAACCAGTACTCCACCTCCACCTTGCTGGCGTCTGAGTCGGACTGGAGCTCTCTGCCCTTTACCAATCCAGCCACGGGCCCATCCATCTGGCCCATCAAGACTCACTCTCATTTCATCAGTCCATAAAACCTTAGAAAAATCAGTCTTGAGATATTTCTTGGCCCAGTCTTGACGTTTCAGCTTGTGTGTCTTGTTCAGTGGTGGTCGTCTTTCAGCCTTTCTTACCTTGGCCATGTCTCTGAGTATTGGACACCTTGTGCTTTTGGGCACTCCAGTGATGTTGCAGCTCTGAAATATGGCCAAACTGGTGGCAAGTGGCATCTTGGCAGCTGCACGCTTGACTTTTCTCAGTTCATGGGCAGTTATTTTGCGCCTTGGTTTTTCCACACGCTTCTTGCAACCCTGTTGACTATTTTGAATGAAACGCTTGATTGTTCGATGATCACGCTTCAGAAGCTTTGCAATTTTAAGAGTGCTGCATCCCTCTGCAAGATATCTCACTATTTTTGACTTTTCTGAGCCTGTCAAGTCCTTCTTTTGACCCATTTTGCCAAAGGAAAGGAAGTTGCCTAATAATTATGCACACCTGATATAGGGTGTTGATGTCATTAGACCACACCCCTTCTCATTACAGAGATGCACATCACCTAATATGCTTAATTGGTAGTAGGCTTTCGAGCCTATACAGCTTGGAGTAAGACAACATGCATAAAGAGGATGATGTGGTCAAAATACTCATTTGCCTAATAATTCTGCACGTAGTGTATGAAAGTCTAATGTTTATCAGTACATTACAGAAAATAATGAACTTTATCACAATATGCAATTTTTTTTAGAAGGACCTGTATACACCCGTGGTAAAGGCAGACTGCATGGTTAGGGGCTGGATTTTATACACCTGTGGTAACAGCAGACTGCATGACTAGGGTCTGAATTTTATACACTTGTAGTAATGACAGGCGGCAAGGCAAGGGGCTGGATTTTATACACCTGTGGTAATGGCAGACTGCATGGATAGGGGCTGGATTTTATACACCTGTGGTAATGGCAGACTGCATGGATAGGGGCTGGATTTTATACACCTGTGGTGATGGCAGACTGCATGGCCAGGGGCTGGAGTTTATATACCTGAGGTACTGGCAGTGAATGAAACCCCTGAATTCAATGATTAAGAGTGTACATTGCTCCACTTCTGTTCCAATATACTGACTGCCCCTCCACCACCATACATCTTCCGGAGCAGGAGATAACACTTTATGGGATTGCTAGTCATGCAGTTCTCTCACACCTCCTTGCAGGTCCCTACATATTCCTGCCCCTTACAGATGACATGGGGGGGGTGGTCTACTCTGTTACTTTCCCTCCCACTTTTCACACATACACTTCACACTGCCATATGACCGTCACCCTCTCAGGGGCGACATGACGACGTCAACCTAGCCCCGCCCCCACGTTGTCATCTCAACCTCTCAGAGGCGGTACGACGTCCTCTAAGCCCCGCCCCCGTGCTCTTCTGTCAGGCTCTCAGCGGCGACGTGACGTCACCTCAGCCCCGCCCCCGTGTTGTTCTGCTCTTCCGGCTCCTTACAGCAGACAGACAGTTCTGGGGACCGAAGACACCGGAGGGAGGAGCGGCTTGTCCGGTGTGTCGGTATCGCTGCGGAGAGACGGATGGGAGGGGACGGCAGGAAGGTGTGAGTGTCCAGTGCCGCTGTATACTGCGGGTGCAGGCATTGTTGTCTCAGAGCTCTGCTTGTTTACATGGCTTCGTTCACACCTAGCGGTTTTTCTTAGCTCCTCAGAATGGGTGAAATGTACGGATTGTGGGACCTACTAATGACCCTGTAACCAGTGATGGGTTTATGTATCCCTATGGGACTAGCAGTGCTTACTGTCCTTCCATATCCCTGTGTGTGAATGGTTACCAGCCCATATAGACTCAATGGAAGCCTGAAAACAAGTCGTCCATCACTTACACCTACTGGCCGCTGGCGGTGGACATTGGCGTATACCGCAAGAAGCGATCGGGGACTCTTGCGCCCTACTGATGGCGATTGCGTTATTTATGAGCCCGTACGGGGCCTTTTATTTAGGCTGCCATATACAGGAGGGACAACCCTTCCGGGATCCGCGCCGGCCCTCGCGTGACCCTTCCGGGATCCGCGCCGGCCCTCGCGTGACCCTTCCGGGATCCGCGCCGGCCCTCGCGTGACCCTTCCGGGATCCGCGCCGGCCCTCGCGTGACCCTTCCGGGATCCGCGCCGGCCCTCGCGTGACCCTTCCGGGATCCGCGCCGGCCCTCGCGTGACCCTTCCGGGATCCGCGCCGGCCCTCGCGTGACCCTTCCGGGATCCGCGCCGGCCCTCGCGTGACCCTTCCGGGATCCGCGCCGGCCCTCGCGTGACCCTTCCGGGATCCGCGCCGGCCCTCGCGTGACCCTTCCGGGATCCGCGCCGGCCCTCGCGTGACCCTTCCGGGATCCGCGCCGGCCCTCGCGTGACCCTTCCGGGATCCGCGCCGGCCCTCGCGTGACCCTTCCGGGATCCGCGCCGGCCCTCGCGTGACCCTTCCGGGATCCGCGCCGGCCCTCGCGTGACCCTTCCGGGATCCGCGCCGGCCCTCGCGTGACCCTTCCGGGATCCGCGCCGGCCCTCGCGTGACCCTTCCGGGATCCGCGCCGGCCCTCGCGTGACCCTTCCGGGATCCGCGCCGGCCCTCGCGTGACCCTTCCGGGATCCGCTCCGGCCCTCGCGTGACCCTTCCGGGATCCGCGCCGGCCCTCGCGTGACCCTTCCGGGATCCGCGCCGGCCCTCGCGTGACCCTTCCGGGATCCGCGCCGGCCCTCGCGTGACCCTTCCTGTCCCTGGGTGTGCACCGAATCATCCCCCATCCTGATCTCCCTCCTTCTAGTCCAGGCTGAGCTCTTAGGGCAGGTTCACTGCGCGGATTTTTGTGCGGAAGCAGCAAAGTCAATGCAGTGATTTATCAAACTCGTAAAGTAGAACTGGCTTAGTTGCCCATAGCAACCAATCAGATCGATCCTTTTATTTTTCACAGCTCCTTTTGAAAATGAAAGGAGGAATCTGATTGGTTGCTATGGGCAACTAAGCCAGTTCTACTTTACGGGTTTGATAAATCTCTCCCGATGAGATAATATATCTACACACACGTCAGGGTAGTTTACACGGATGTTCTGCTCCGATTTTCATGCAGTTTCCATTGCATTTCCGCACCAAAATCTTCATGCGTTACTTTTTGACGTGGATTTGCCCCGGATCTTGCACTTTGCAATTCGCTGAAAATCCGCACAGACACACGACATGCCGTGGATTTCGAAATCTGCATCGCCGGTCAATCCCTACCCAGAAAAAATTTCCCCAAACTGTGTGGATTTTGTTGCGGAATTCATCACAAAAACACTACGGGGCTTGTTGCAGTATTTGCGGTAAATTCCACCTGTGCCCTGCAGAGGGCGATATTTTCTATATAGATTTACATGCTGCAGTTTTACAATTTGCGCCACTTGTCAAGTGATGTGCAGGCTTTTGTTGTAGAAATTTTACACACCACATGGATGCGATAAAAAAAAATAAATAAAAAAAATAAAAAAAAATATATATATATATATATATATATATATATATATATATATATATATATATACACACACACACACGAACGTATATTCTTTCCGTGTTTTTCCATTTTTATTCGTTTTTTTGTGGACCGTATCCGGAACCATTCATTTCAATCGGTCCACAAAAGACCGTTTCCGTATTTCCGTTCCGCATTACGGACAAGGATAGGACTGTTCTATTAGGGGCCAGCTGTTCCGTTCCGCAAAACGCAGAATGTACACGGACGTCATCCATATTTTTTGTGGATCCGTTTTTTTGCGGACCGCAAAATACATACGGTCGTGTGCATAAGGCCTAACAGTAGGTGCAGACTGAGGATGGGAGGAGGTTTTGAGGCAGATTTTCCTGAAAGTTTCCGAGGATCCAGTAGGAATGAGAATTAGACGTCCTTCCTTTTATATTTCTCATTCCTCTCTAAGGGCACTTTCACACTAGCGGTTTTCTTTTCCGGTATTGAGTTCTGTCCTAGGGGCTCAATACCGGAAAATAACTGATCAATTTTATCCTAATGCATTCTGAATGGAGAGTAATCCGTTCAGGATGCATCAGTTCAGTCCTTCTTACGTTTTTTGGCCGGAGAAAATACCGCAGCATGCTGCAGTTTTCTCTCTGACCAAAAATCCTGAACACATGCCGAAAAGCTTGATCCGGCATTAATTTCCATTGAAATGTATTAGTGCCGCATCCGGCATTGCGTGTTTCGGCAAAACGGACCCGGCTTTCCGGTCTGCGCATGCGCAGACCTTTAAAAATGCAATAAAATATTAATACTGGATCCGGAGAGACGGATCCGGTATTTCAATGCATTTGTCAGACGGATCTGGATCCGTCTGACAAATGCCATCCGTTTGCGCCTGGATTGCCGGAATCCTCTGACGCAAGTGTGAAAGTACCCTAATCCACTTCTAGTTTGGCTGAAAAACCTGCAGAAAAATCCTCCTACCCAAAAACTCTGTGTGAACCTGCCCTGAGGTTTTCGGAGGAGGTTTTGAGGCAGATTTTTATTGCAGGATTTTCTGCCAAAGCCAGAAGTGGATTCGAGAGGAATCGGAAATATAAAGGAAGGACTTCTACGTCTCCTTCCTGCTGGATCCACCTTTTGGCTGAAAAAACCTGTAACCTCCTCCAAAAACATGTGTGAACCTGCCCTAACCCTGCCGCTGTTTATTACATAACCGTGGTGTCTTTGTGGTTGTTTTTTTTTTTTTTAAAGCACAGATAGAGGAATAAGGCTGCTTTCACATCTGTTTTTTTCTTTCTGGTTTTGAGATCCGGCAGAGGATTTCAAAACCGGAGGAAACGCTTCAGTTTTGTCCCCATTCATTGTTAATGGGGACAAAACTGAACGGAACCGAGCGCACCAGAATCTGCATTTCGTTCCGGTTTGTTGAATTCCCATTCCGGACAGAAAAATGCTGCAAGCGGCGTTTCTGTGCACGTCATGGGAAACTGATCGCGATGGATCTGGCATGAAACACAATGTAAGTCAATGGCGACGAATCCGTTTTTTTAGCACACGTCTTCATTTTAGAGATAATACAACCGCGTATGTTCTGAACGGATGCAGCCAGTTGTATTATTCAAACGGATGTGTCTTTGCTGATTCCCTGCATCATCTACGACAGAAAGGATATATTGTAGTTTAGCAAAACCGCAGCTACAGTGGAAAACCGCTTGGTGTAAAAATACTGCACCCTTCTCTGTTTTCCTTGCACTGTGGCACCTCGCCCACCCATTTTTCATGGGAGTGATTAGGACGGGCTGTGGTTCCCTAGGATATGCCATCAATTTATGATCGATGGGGGCCCAACCACCTGTCCTGCAGGATAGGCGATCGGACCACCACTGATCATAAATTGATGGGAATTATCCTTTAAGAAACCTGCTGTCCACTATGTGAAGGACGCATTCATTCAGTAGGGACATTTTTAGGTTTAAGCTTTTCTCAGCTCTTGTGACTCTAGGCTCTGGACCACTTAAAGGCGATGTTCACACATGGTGTAGACCAGTTATGACGAACCTTTTACAGACCAAGTGCCCAAACTGCAACCCAAAACACACTTATTTATCTCAAAGTGCCAACACGCACTTTAACCTGAATGCCAATATAGTATATCTTCCATGTACTTTATCATGTAGCTGTAATAGCCTGCCTACATTCAGTGCGCTGCCTGTGCTGTTCATAGTGCACCCTGCGCTGATGAATGGCAGGAGAAGTCTAAGGCATACTGGTACACCATACCAGGGAGCGGGTGCCCACAGAGAGGGCTCTGAGTGCTACCTCTGGCACCCGTGCCATAGGTTCGCCACCACTGGTGTAGACTGTTGACGTTTTTTTATAATCTGTAGACAAGTACAGTCCAATGCATGTGAATAGGTTTTACAAAACCCCATTGATGTGGTGGAGACAAAAAGCCTCGTCACTGTGGCTGGGTGGTGTGTGTCAGTCCGTAGTTCTTACTTTCCTGTATATTCTGCAGGGGATCTGATGGTGACTCAGTCACGCCGTCTTCTGATTGCCTAAGGCGTGGTGTGACGTTCTGCTGATGTTGGAAGGTGCCCAGGACGGCAGGGACTCTGCACTCCTCCACAGCTGGCTGCTGGAAAATGTTCTCCATAGGCTTGGTTCTGCTCTTTTTGTGGACTGTAGAGGGACTCCAGGACTCCCGGGACAAAGAAATCCATCAGAAGAATGCTGACTTTAACCAGGACTATAACGACACCATCAGTAGTGAGATCCAGAATATCTATGCCTTCAATCACACCATGCTGAGGAACAAGGTAAGGTCTACAGTAGAGGACGGACGATGCACATGCTCTAACACTCTGACGGTCCCTTTAATGGGACTGCCGGACATAAGTACATATTGTATGGTGACATGTTTCTTAGGCCCCATTCACGCGTCCGCAATTTCGTTCCGCATTTTGTGGAACAGAATTGCGGACCCATTCCCCATTCTATCCCGCACTTCTGGGTCCATAATTCTGTTTCCGAAAAAAATAGAACATATCTTATTCTTGTCCGCAATTGAGGACAAGAATAGGCCTATTTTATTAGTGCCGGCGATGTGCGGTCCGCAAAATGCAGAATGTGCCCGTGTTTTGCGGATCCGTGGATCCGCGAAACACATTACGGACGTGTGAATGGACCCTTAAAGGGATATTACTACACCTATCTCCAGAATGGGATTCCTTGATTCCCAAACCTGCCTAGCAAATAGCCACTGGCCACCTCATCCAGGCAGAAAACGAATAAAGAGTTGGCGGCGCATGCGCACTTTCTTTTCTTTCAATTCACTTCTATGGGAGATAGCCAAGGAAGCATGCTTGGCTGTTTCCATGAAAATGGAGTTTCTGGTAGCGCCCAGATGTCAGTTTATTCATAAATATTCAGGAGGAATAATAGAGGAACAGTACGAATTGTTGCCTCCTGGGGAATACAGGTACGCAATTATCCGCACCAAAATAAATTAACCAGCGTTTGTATTTATTTTATTTTTTTTGCATTATGGGATTGAGGTCTCATAAAATCATATCCCTTTTGCTGGTAGTGTAATACGCTCTTGATTTGCCACATGCAAATCTGCAGCTCATCCTTCCAGTCTGGATGTACCTTTACAGCTGCAGCAAAGTTGTCACGCTGCGGAAATTGTCTGCAATAAAACCCGCACATAACTCGACCTGTGGTTGCTGATTTTAAATCCGCAGCATGTCAATATATGAGCCATATTGCTGATGAAACATATTGCTGCAAATCCGATGCATTTCCCCACCTGAATTCCAAAGCAAAATACGTGTATTGCGACGCTGCAGATTTCTGCAGATTGTCCCAATTTGTGTGGCCCTTCTCTTGAAGGGTTCTTAGGAGCAGAAGAGTACTCTTTAAACAAGGCTTACATCCATAAGGGTGCTGTCTGCACCGCTTACTGATGAAAGAAGTGTTAAAGGGGTTGTCCAGCGTATATGTTCATGAAAAACTTCTCCAACCTGTATTGGCGTAGTTTTGCCACAAGGCACACAGCTGTCTCACATTAGCCTAATTTATGATGAGGCGCTCCTAGTCATAAATTAGGCTACTTTCACACTAGCGTTTTGGCTTTCCATTTGTGAGATCCGTTCAGGGCTCTCACAAGCGGTCCAAAACAGATCAGTTTTGCTTGCCCTAATGCATTCTGAATGGATCCGTTTAGAATGCATCAGTTTGCCTCCATTCCGCTCTGGAGGCGGACACCAAAACGCTGCCTGCAGCGTTTTGGTGTCCGCCTGACGATGCAGGAGGCAAACGGATCCGTCCTAAAACACAATGTAAGTCAATGGGGACTGATCCGTTTTCACTGACACAATATGGCACAATAAAAAACGGATCCGTCCTCCTTTGACTTTCAATGGTGTTCAAGACAGATCCGTCTTGGCTTTGTTAAAGATAATACAAACGGATCCGTTCTGAACGGAAGCGTTTGTGCAGATACATGAGGGATCCGCACCAAACGCGTGTGAAAGTGGAATAAGGCTAATCCTCCGGGTATGCAAAAAAGACCAGCGTAAAAACACCGATCTTTGTAAGTGTGCCCCCTTGTGTTTATATCCTGGTGCAAAACTCTTGCGGAGTGTCTGTAGCAGGTCTCGGCCTCCCCTCCCAACTGAAACGTCACAAATCCTAGAAGGGCCTCATTAGTGTTCACTTCAGTTCAGAGAATACTGATGAAGCTTTAACAGGTATTCAACCTCAGACTTTATGCATGGCAGGCAGAAGAGTTACCATTACTCTATAGACCTACTCCGTTGAAAGGACATGAATTTTCTGTGCTTAAAAAGATATATTCTAAAGCATAACACTAGATAAATAGTATATTGCTGAAAATGGAAATGGCGCATTTACCAATCACCATAGATAATGTGTTCCCTGTATTGTACAGCTTATTTGATTACAGGGATACCAAATACAGTTTTGCGATATTTCTTACTACGGAAATTACTAAAACTTTAATGATTTTTGTTTTGTTGTATTTTTAACCATAACTTTGCACGAAATTGTAACTTTTACTATAAAAGAAATCTGAAAAACTTGTATTACTATACTTTGCTATAACGATTATCTTATAGGTCTCAGTGAGATTTGAATCCAAGACCTTCTGTACAGTGACCAGCTGCCTTACCCACTCTTCGATAGAAAAGCTCTGCTGAGAAGATGGGCTTTTTATGCCTTAGTGTATTACAGATTTTTTTTTTTCATTAAATATCACAAATGGGTATTTTATATCCCGGTACTCATAATAACTAGGGTTGAGCGAATCGGGTTCAGACACAGCAATCGGACACAGATTCTTTTAAAAACTATGTTAAGAATATGCACTCCGCCCTACTGTAAAATGCATTGCCTCCGCGGAGGTCTTTACGAAGTTTCAGCAAATATCGCAAGACTTACTTCGTCTCACCTCAAAATACTAAGCCAGACTTGGCTACGTGTCTCATTAACGGAGCCGGGTTCAGCTTCGTATTTTGATACGGTAATTTATGCCAATAAGCGAAGTGACACGTGATAGAGGCGAGACAAAGTAAGTCTCGCGATATTTGCTGAAACTTCTGAAAGACCTCCTTTTACAGTAGGACGGAGACTATATTCTTAAAGTTTTTAAAAGAATCTGGTTCGGATACAGCAATCCAAACTCGATTCACTTAACCCTAAAAAAAAAAAGAGAACTTGTATAATATGGTGATCATATTATTTATGGTTATTGGTAAATAGCCTAAATACAAATGAGGGGGGCATACGTTTTTCCTGTGTGGAGCCCGGAAATTCCTAATGGGATCCATGGGTCCAAGCCTGCTTGAAGCCCTGCTGTAAAACCCCAGCCCTAAGACACAGGAAACATTGCTAACATGACATCTACAGGGCAGGGTTCAGGAGAATGAGCCCTGAGAGTCAAGGTCACTGGTGATGTTGTGTCCACAGGGCAGAACCTTACAAGCCTTGCCATGACTCAGATGTAGACGTGATGTCATCGCGATAGGGAAAATGTCATGTGACAGTGATAGAGTGCAGGAAAACAGGGCACCCACTTTAACTCGCTTGCCACATATGACAGCACCCTAATAGTTAAAACATGGGTATGTTATGCTGCTCTGTGCATTGTGCTTCCGTATTACTCTGCGGTCGATGATTATGTTTTAGCTACAGTATTTTTCGCTCTATAAGACGCATCCCCCCCCCCCCCCCCAAAAGTGAGGGAAAAAAGGCAGTGCGTCTTATAAAGCGAATACTAATTAGCACATCCAGTAGTATGCATTAGGTAGCAGGAGCGGGGAGTGAAGCGCTACGAGTGCTTCCGGTACTCGCCCTTCATGGTCTTTTTTCCTGGGCCCAGCGCCGCACTGTCCTGACCACGTGCAATGTCAGGACGTAGTGTGCGCCCTATGACCTAGCGCTGTACGCAGTCAGGGTGACAGTGCAGCGTGGGCCAGAGAAAACGGGAGCACAACTTCTGCAGAGACTGCCGGAAATGGAGAGGAGCTGCGGCACAGGAGAGGTAAGAGAAGTTTTTTCTTTTAATATCATCTGAGGTCTAATGGTGTTCTAACAATTAACTCTGATTGGTGGGGTCTGGCATTGAGGGCTGATCTGGGGTCTGACATTGAGGGCTGATCTGGGGTCTGACATTGAGGGCTGATCTGGGGTCTGACATTGAGGGCTGATCTGGGGTCTGACATTGAGGGCTGATGAGAATTCCCCCCCCCCTTCCCCTATTTTCCTCCTCTAAAACCTGGGGTGCGTCTTATAAAGCACATACGTTAATTCATTGAGGCTGTAGATCAATACTGTAGAGTTGGACTTGCACACCATTAGGACCTTGTGGGACTGCACGCTATGGATGTGTAATCCTCCGGGAGATGTCCTCCATGCCACCTTGTTGTAGGTGTGACAGTGTGACTTGTTCCCTCTTCCCTGGAGCCTTCCGCAATAGACAGTCCATCCTTGGTGCATCTAAGAGCATACTGGATATTACAGACAGGTTGGAGGCTTTGCATAAATATCTTCAGGACCGACCCCTAGCCATATACATATTCCTCGTGTCTATGGACAGGCATGTGGGTCTCTGCAGATTTTGTCACTTTGCTGGAGAACTTCACCTACAAGAAGTTTTTTCTTTATTTCTAAACTTAGAACTAGGTTGTGATGCAATGTAATATGGATTTTAAAATGGGGAACTATGGTCATGTTCACACTTGCGCCGCAGTATTGCACAACCGCTCTCAATGTGTTCTCTGCAAGGTAAGAATGTCAGAATTGGTAAATTATTCATTTTTGGGGAAGGAAATACTCTACAAACGTTGTTCATTTAACATAGTGGCTTGGAGGAACTGAAATTCTGATCTGCGTTCTACAACAGATTGCTCCACGGATTAAACCTTAGGGATTAGAGACCACAAGTTGTATTACAGCAGAGGAATGACGGGCAGCGCAATAGGAGGTTCATTTTATTTACTGAGCATATTCTGGGTGGATTAACCCCTTGGAGACGTCCAACGCTGGTTAACATGTAAATCTGTTCTGCTCGGTGTTGGAGGCCATGCTTGTTGTTTCCCACAGAACCCTTCATCATTTAAAAGGGTTTTTTGAAAAAAAAAAAAAATATAATATATATATTTATTTTTTTTACTCAGTATCTGATCGGTGGGGATCAGCTGTTTGAAAAGACAGCGGCCTTCTCGCAGTTTACTGAGGACAGCGCTGCACATTGTATAGTGGCTGTGCCTGGTATCGCGCTCAGGCCCATTCACTATAATGGGGCTGAGCTCCTCCTAGGCCACGTGCCACATGAACATGTCATCACTGGGCTTGGTAAAAGCAAAGAGAAGGCCGCGGCGCTACTGCGAGTGCTGCTGTCTTCTCAAACAGCTGATCGGTGGGTGTTCCCGGGTGTCGGACCCCCGACCGATCAGATAATGAAGACCTGAGGATAAGTTATCAGTAAAGAAAATCTCGGAAAAAACCCTTTAAGACTAGGCAGGAATAAATGATTAACCCTGCGAAATAGAGGCCTCATTCACACACGTATCTCCAGGCTCTGCAGTCTGCTCAGTTCTCTGTGATTGTATGTCTACATGAAGGGGCTTTTTATGTTTTAACCCCTTTAGGACTGGGCCTATCTTTGTTTTTGCATTTTTGATTTTGCTCTCCACGTTCCATTAGCCATAACTTTTTTAATCCTCTATTCACAAAGTATTGGAAAACGGGTTAAAAAAAAAAAGGGTGTTTGTGGGGTAAAATTTACAGAAAAATTCCACTCCAATGTTTTGGGTTTTGATATTACGACATAGTGTTTGCTAAAAATGACATGACAGCCTTATTTTGTGGGTCAGTTCGACAACAACGATGCCAAATTTGTATAGTTTTTATTTTGTTTTATTACTTTAAAAAAATTAAAAACCTTGGGAAAAAAATCAAAATTTTCTTTATCACCATTTAAAAAAAATATTTTTATGTACAGGGCTGTATGAGGGCTTGTTTTTTTTGCGGGACGAACTGTAGTATTTAAACAATATCAAGATATAGACGAGGTGGCCCTGCCCAAATTCCTCTTGTAAGTCTCTGCTCTCGAGTCAGGTCTTCCCCCCCCCCCCCCCCCCCACACTGTCGGCGTGCTCTGCTCTTAAGTATTTATGCACATGTCCCATGAAAGAAAAACACATGAGTGGCTTTAACCAAAAAAGATGGGTTTCTTTATTTCTGAACTATCAGTACAGGCATGGGGCGGATTAACATACCGCAGGCAGTAACTCATGGCGACGTCCGTTTCGCGCCACAGCGCTTCCTCAGGCCACTGACGTACAATCGTCATCTTTAAGCGTCAGAACCTCTGCGCGGCACACACTAGTGACGTCACCAGAGGTTCGGTGCCATACATAAAAACATGTATTATATAACATAACATAAGATCAAAAAAGAGAGATCGCAAACCAAAACTATGTACGCTCTACAAAAATCTCCGGATCTCAGTATCCATCTTGCCTCTCTTCTCAAGAGCTCTCGATGTCTATCGCCCCCTTGTGGTGGATTACACACTAGCTCAATCCCTGCAAACCTCAAAACCTTGCTGTCACTATTATGTTCCAATCTCACACGTTCTATTAATCAGGAGGGGAGGGTAGATTCCCTATGGCCTGGGACAAGGAAGGGACCCATTCAGGAAGGGCCTACGCTGAAAGGGGGTGCAGGGAGCCCTGAGGAATAGGCAGACCGAATGGCGACTTTCTACAGCGAAAAGATGAATTTATTTGTAAAATTTGGTCTATAATGTTGGTGACCTTCAGAACTTCTAGATACACATAGATGACGCCTAATCCCCACAAACATAAAACTACGTACAAAAGCGCAATGGGATATAGCGATATCCCTAAAAGACGAATAATCAGCGATAGCCGTAAATAGTAATAAATGATAACTTACTTTGGTGGGGGGCTGTCAGACAGGTATAAATGCACCTGTGACAGTGACCCCCCAAGTAAGAGAAACACAAATGAATATCAGTGTTTAATATTTTGAAGTGAACTAAGGTACTCACTTCACTGGGGGGGCTGTCACATAGGTCAGGTGTCGCAACTACCTAGGACAGTGAACCCCCCTGGCCTGGGTCGCTGTAATTCACTTGAGAAAACAAGTAGATCAAAAAAGGCAGTTTTTACTCACTTCACTGGGGGGCTGCCAAACAGGTGTAATACAAGTTACCTGAGACAGTACCCCCCCTGGCCGAGTCTGCTTCTCACGGTCCTCAATTGGAAAATTAGTGTCTTTACTCTTAAGGTAGGTTTCTTCAAGTACTTTAATAGGGCTCAACGCGTTTCGGGGTTATGCAAAACCCCTTCCTCAGGAGCAAGGTATTCAGTAATACATAAAATTAAATAAACTTACATTATTTAATTTTATTTAATTTTATGTATTACTGAATACCTTGCTCCTGACCTTTAACCTGGTGTTAACACTAATCACTTTTTTTGTGTGCAGCCTCCCCTACCATTGTTGTCTTTACTACTCCAACAAATTTGTTTTCCCTTTAGAAACATTACTCCACATTTCAATATCTCCTAGTCCCATCACCGTTGGCGCCTTGCGAGTGGGATTTTCCTTGTTTTAAGGTCTTCCTAACCTTTTTTCTTTTTTTCTGTACCTTTCTGACTTTCTACAGCAACAGGCTCACGAAAAATACGTGGCGACCCTGAAGGTGGGTTGGGAATGGGGGACTTCTCAGCATTGCCAGCCTGGAAGCTGGAAAAAAAGAAAAACAGTCAGCCGGAGGCTGTCCTACCGGACCCCAGGTGCTGTGTCCCCGAAGGGGTGCTGCAGTAGCCGCAGAAGCGTGCAGGAAGGCTGTATGGGATGATCATTGATGCTGGCAAGATAAAGGCCCTGAAGCCGGAGTTAAGTGAAAACTCCGCACACAGGGCTAAAGCCTGCACTAGAATTAGATGGTGGGGGGGCCCTCTAGAATGAGATGGGGGTGAGATGGGGGGGGGGCCCTCCCAAAAGCCCCCCTCCCAAAAGCCGAGAGGAGCGAGGAGGGGTCAGGAAAGAAGCCTGGGAAGCCAGAAGGGGGCGGGAGAGGATGCGGCTTAGGGTACTTTCACACTAGCGGCAGGACGGATCCGACAGGCTGTTCACCCTGGGAAAATAATAAAATTTACACAACACCGATCCCAAACCCGAACTTCTGTGAAGAAGTCCGGGTTTGGGTCTAGGTACCAAACATGCCGATTTTTCTCACGCGCGTGCAAAACGCATTAAAACGCTTTGCACTCATGCAGAAAAATCGCACATTAATTTTTTTGCATAATAAAATACCTAATTTACCAAAAATTTGGAAAAATTAGCAAATTTCAAAGTTTCAGTTTCTCTACTTCTGTAATACATAGTAATACCCCCAAAAATTGTGATGACTTAACATTCCCCATATGTCTACTTCATGTTTGAATTATTTTGGGAATGATATTTTATTTTTTGGGGATGTTACAAGGCTTAGAAGTTTAGAAGCAAATCTTGAAATTTTCCAGAAATTTACAAAAACCCAATTTTTAGGGACCACTACAGCTCTGAAGTCACTTTGCGAGGCTTACATAATAGAAACCGCCCAAAAATGACCCCATTCTATAAACTACACCCCTCAAGGTATTCAAAACTGATTTTACAAACTCCGTTAACCCTTTAGGTGTTGCACAAGAGTTATTGGCAAATGGGGATGAAATTTGAGAATTTCATTTTTTTTTGCCTAATTTTCCATTTTAACCCATTTTTTCCACTAACAAAGCAAGGGTTAACAGCCAAACAAGACTGTATCTTTATTGCCCTGACTCTGCTGTTTACAGAAACACCCCATATGTGGCCGTAAACTACTGTACGGCCACACAGCGGGGCGTAGAGTGTAAGGTGCGCCGTATGGTTTTTGGAAGCCAGATTTTGCTGGACAGTTTTCTTGACACCATGTCCCATTTGAAGCCCCCTGATGCACCCCTAGAGTAGAAACTCCATAAAAGTGACCCCATCTAAGAAACTACACCCCTCAAGGTATTCAAAACTGATTTTACAAACTTCGTTAACCCTTTAGATGTTGCACAAGAGTTATTGGCAAATGGGGATGAAATTTGAGAATTTCATTTTTTTGCCTAATTTTCCATTTTAACCCATTTTTTCCACTAACAAAGCAAGGGTTAACAGCCAAACAAGACTGTATCTTTATTGCTCTGACTCTGCCGTTTACAGAAACACCCCATATGTGGCCGTAAACTACTGTACGGCCACACAGCGGGGCGTAGAGTGAAAGGTGCGCCGTATGGTTTTTGGAAGACAGATTTTGCTGGACAGTTTTTTATTTTATTTTTTATTTATATTTTTATTAGTTTTTAATACGTAACAGGGGATAACAGGGTACCAAGGTATGGCACGCAGGCCAAGTCAAAATGCATATGGTAAGCATCGTGAGTACATTGTAGTTACAAATGCAAAAGAGTGAAATCCATATGGCAAGACAGTACATACTGAAACAATTATAAGATGTAGAGGGGAAACCTCTACTCTTGAGGGAACCTGTAGGACGTCCACAAGAGCCATTTTTTAATAAAGATAGTGTGTGTGCGGTTTTCCCATGAGGTGAGCTCTTCAAACCTGTGGATTTGGTCAACTTTCTGCAACCACTGGTCTATAGATGGTGTTTGGCTTTGTTTCCAAAGTCTAGAGAGTACTAGGCGGGCTGCAATCAATAACTGCAGAAAGATGAAGGGTGTATGTGGAGGATCTTTGTCTTGGTTAAGAGAAAGAAGAGCCAACTGAGGGGATGGTTTAAAGGAGGTATGACATATTTTGTTTGCCAAAGAGAAAATTTCAGTCCACCAATTAATTATAAGGGGACATGTCCACCAAATATGGAGGAAGGTCCCTCTCTCTTGGAGGCACCTCCAGCACGTGTCCGAATTGGCTTGAGAAAATATTGCATATTTATCTGGCGTATTATACCACCTTGTAAGTATTTTATAGCCATTTTCTTGAATTCGGACACAGCGGGATGTCCTGTGGGGGGATTCCAGGATTTTATCGAGCGAGGCAAAGGAAATGGTGATATTCAAATCTGTTTCCCAGCGTTTTATGAAAGCAGGTTTGGCTAATATAGGTGGTGAGCGAAGTTTGTTATATATTTGCGAGATAATCTTCCGTGGGACTATGGAGAGAGATAACACAAATTCAAACCAAACTAAGGGGCGCATCAGGTCGCTCTTGTCTGGACAGTTTTTTTGACACCATGTCCCATTTGAAGCCCCCTGATGCACCCCTAGAGTAGAAACTCCATAAAAGTGACCCCATCTAAGAAACTACACCCCTCAAGGTATTCAAAACTGATTTTACAAACTTTGTTAACCCTTTAGGTGTTGCACAAGATTTAATGGAAAATAGAGATACAATTTCAAAATTTCACTTTTTTGGCAGATTTCCCATTTTAATATTTTTTTTCCAGTTACAAAGCAAGGGTTAACAGCCAAACAAAACTCATTATTTATGGCCCTGATTCTGTAGTTTACAGAAACACCCCATATGTGGTCGTAAACTGCTGTACGGGCACACGGCAGGGCGCAGAAGGAAAGGAATGCCATACGGTTTTTGGAAGGCAGATTTTGCTGGACAGTTTTTTTGACACCATGTCCCATTTGAAGCCCCCCTGATGCACCCCTAGAGTAGAAACTCCAAAAAAGTGACCCCATTTTAGAAAGTACGGAATAGGGTGGCAGTATTGTTGGTACCAGGTTAGGGTACATATGATTTTTGGTTGCTCTATATTACACTTTTTGTGCGGCAAGGTAACAAGAAATAGCTTTTTTGGCACGTTTTTTTTTTTTGCTATTTACAATATTCATCTGACAGGTTAGATCACGTGGTAATTTTATAGAGCAGGTTGTCACGGACGCGGCGATACCTAATATGCATACAATTTTTTTTATTTATGTAAGTTTTATACAATAACTTCATTTTTAAAACCCAAAAAATTGTTTAGTGTCTCCATAGTCTAAGAGCCATAGTTTTTTTCTGTTTTTTGGCGATTATCTTGAGTAGGGTCTAATTTTTTGCGGGATGGGATGACAGTTTGATTGGCACTATTTTGGGGTGCATATGACTTTTTGATCGCTTGCTATTACACTTTTTGTGACGTAAGATGGCAAAAAATTGCTTTTTTTACACAGTTGTTTTTTTTTTTTTTTTTACAGTGGTCACCTGAGGGGTTAGGTCATGTGATATTTATATAGAGCCGGTCGATACGGACGCGGCGATACCTAATATGTATACTTTATTTTTATTTATGTAGGTTTTACACAATGATTTTATTTTTGAAACAAAAAAAAATCATGTTTTAGTGTTTCCATAGTCTAAGAGCCATAGTTTTTTCAGTTTTTGGGCGATTATCTTGAGTAGGGTCTCATTTTTTGCGGGATGAGATGACTGTTTGATTGGTACTATTTTGGCGTACATGCGACTTTTTAGATCACTTTTATTACCTTTTTTGGGAAGTAAGGTGGGCAAAATTTCAATTTTCTCATAGTTTTTATTTATTTATTTTTATGGCGTTCACTGTGCGGGGAAAGTAACATGACCGTTTTATAGATCAGGTCGTTACGGACGCGGCGATACCTAATATGTGTAGTGTATTTATTTATTTTTATTTTTTTATTCAGTGATAAATGTTTTTTTTTTTATCTTAACTTTTTTCACTTATTTTTTAAATTTTTTGACCCAGACCCACTTGGTTCTTGAAGATCCAGTGGGTCTGATGTCTGTAAAATACAGTACAGTACACCATATAGGGTTCTGTACTGTATTTTACTTACACTGAACAGATCTATGCTTTCAGCACAGATCTGTTCAGCACCATGGACAGCAGGACGCCTGAGCAGGCGTCCTGTTGCCATGGGAACCTTCCCCGTCTGCCACAACTTCGCAGACGGGGAAGAGTGAGGACGGGGCTTCGGGGGGCTGTCTGGGGGCTCTCTCCCTCTCCCATCGGGGGGCTGCAAAGGCACAGCAGCCCCCCGATCGGAGAGGGAGGGAGCTCCCTCTTACTGTTAACCTTTTCCATACAGCGGTCCGTACGGACCACTGTATGGAAAGGGTTAAACGGCTGACATCGCATCAACGATGTCAGCCGTTTATACCAGGGTGCCAGCAATGTGCTGACACCCTGGTATACCCACTAGAAACCAACGATTATGCAATGGGAGGCGGGCGGGGGATCGCGATCCCGCCTGCCGTTGCAACACCCCCACCGCCTGCGACACCCCCCCTGCACCACCCGCCACCACCCGCCGCACAATATTGATTTTAGGCACTCTGAAGTTTCTGATCCCCGCGGTCAGGGACCGCGGGGATCAGAAACTGCAAAAAGCGCAGCAAACCGCAGGTCTGAATTGACCTGCGGTTTGCTGCGATCGCCGACACGGGGGGGTCACATGACCCCCCCTGGCGTTTTGACAGGATGCCGGCTGAATGATTTCAGCCGGCATCCTGTTCAAATTAACCCCTGGGGCGCCGGAATGCCGATTTTAAAGTTAGGACGTACCGGTACGTCCTGTGTCCTTAAGGACTCGGGAAATAGGGCGTACCGGTACGTCCTATGTCCTTAAGGGGTTAAAAGACAAACTGGTTAGAAGTCGCTTTGTAGAATTAAAGTCAGATATGTGGCTGAGAGATTGGGGACCTATTGGGAATCGCTGTTGCGGAAACTGTTCTTATTGTAAGTACAATCCTCAATGGGATGTATTAGCCTTTGGAGGTCTGCAATACAGAGTTAACACTTTGATTACATGCGGGAGTAAATATGTTGTATATCTAATTTTATGTATATGCGGTAGATTTTATGTAGGCAAGACCATTAGGAACATGAATGAAAGATTTAGAGAACATCTGAACTCCATCCGTAGGGAAAGGTTGCCCACGATTAATAGAACGTGTGAGATTGGAACATAATAGTGACAGCAAGGTTTTGAGGTTTGCAGGGATTGAGCTAGTGTGTAATCCACCACAAGGGGGCGATAGACATCGAGAGCTCTTGAGAAGAGAGGCAAGATGGATACTGAGATCCGGAGCTATGGGCCCATTGGGCTTAAATGACAGATATTATTTAGGAGTATTTTTGTAGATAGTACATCGTTTTGGTTTGTGATCTCTCTTTTTTTTTATCTTATGTTATGTTATAATACATGTTTTCATGTATGGCACCGAACCTCTGGTGACATCACTAGTGTGTACCGCGCAGAGGTTCTGATGCCTAAAGATGGCGCTCGTACGTCAGAAGCGCTGAGGAGCGAAGCGGACGTTGCCACGAGTTACTGCCTGCGGTATGTTGATCCGCCCCATGCCTGTACTGATGTGAAAGTTCAGAAATAAAGAAACCCATCTTTTTTGGTAAGTGCCGCTCATGTGTTTTTCTTTCGTGGACACGAACTGTAGTTTTTATTGTTATTGGTACCATTTTTGGGGTACGTTCATGTTTTTGATCACTGTTGTTAAATTTTTTTTTTTTAGGGGGACAAAAACATGATGAATACCATATTTTTATTTTCTGTTACGGCGTTCAGACAGTTTCCAACACAAAGATGCCTGTTATGCTTATATTTTTGTTTATATATTTTTACATGTAAAATTTGGAAAGGAGGGTGATTTTAAATGTTTAATATTTTTTTTTAATTTTTTTTACATAATAACTTTTAACCCCCTTTCACATGAGCGGATCCCGTGCGGGTAATCCTATGCGTAAAAGAGAGCCAAGCCTTGTTCCGGACAGCAGAGACACGGAGCATTAACATGATTTGCTCTGCGCCTCTCTGTGATCTTTTTATTACAAAATCACAGTGAGATAAAGTTGTCACTGTGATTTTGTAGCACAAAGGTCACAGAGAGGCGCAGGCTCGTGTGAAAGAGCCCTTAAGGACTAGAGATCTATTATGGTGAATGGCATTCTGATGCGCTCCCTGTTGAGCTGTACCTCATGCACAGCTTTGCAGACAGATTACTATGACAACCCTGGAAAGCTTCAGCAGGCCCTATGCTGTTATTGTAACTGATCAGAGCCCCACAATTTCACTGCGGGGCCTCTGATCAGAAGTCAGAGGGAGCCGCATCCCTCTGCCTTACCTCACAGATGCCACGATCGCTATTGAATGTGGCATCTGAAAGGGGTAAATGACCAGTTTCCATAGCATCATCACGACGGCATACAAGGAGATTGACCCCTGACCTCTGTAGGGGCAGGAACAGAGAAAGGTTAAATACCCTCCTCCCACCACCAACACCAGTGTTTCCTGTCCCTACAGAGGACAGGGCAGAGAAAGGCCCCCCTGTATGCAGGGAGATGAAGCTAAGGAATTTGAGTCTTCTTTTTTTTTTTTACCTTGGAAAATCGCCGGCATCCTGCATGGCGTCCCCCTGCCCTCCCGCGGTCCAGTACTAACGCTGGGCAGGGGGTGTGGGGTATTGTCTCATCCCTCGGCGTCGACTCCCTCCTGGCCTACTGAGGCTTCAGCTGGGCGCATAGTTATGATGTCACTGCTGGCGTTCCGGAAGTGACGTGTTCGGCGTCCGGCCCGGCTTAAAGCCGAGGCCTGGACTCTAGTAGGATGCTTCTGTGGATCGGTTCCCACAGCCAGCGGAGCCCTTACCTTCCGGGAAAAGGACGAAGCATCCGACCACAATGTCTGGGACAGAGCGGTCCCCTAGAGAGCCCGAACCGACGCTGCCACCATCCGTGAGTCCCCTTGGGGGTATTATTGTTTGGTCAGGGAGTCTATTGATCCCCCTCTCCTGCTGTAAGAAAAAAGGGGGGGGGGGAGGGAGAGTTTGTTCTCCCAGTTTAACTGTGGGTCTTATCTCTCTTCTTGGTACAAGGGGCTCGCCTCAGCTCGACAACCGCCCCCCCTCCCCCCACTCTTTTTTAGTTTTGTCCATTCCCTTACAGCTACCTTCTCCTTCCTTTTAGGTGTGTAAAGAAACCCTAAAAAAGATCAAGAGATCCCTCAAATGTATATCCTGTAGTGGCAAACTTCTGGACAACTATCTCAAGAAACTGTGCAAAAATTGTATTTCAAATATTGTACTGGACGAAGCACCCTCTCTAAAGAAGGAATTAAAATCTATGATACAGGAGGAAATCCGTTCATCTTTAGCCCACTTATATACTAATCCCCCCGATTTACTGCAACCTAAAAAAAAAGCGGGTTAGATCACCGTCCCCTTCTGACTCTGAAGCTATAGCGGACGAGAGCGTCCACTCCGCCAGGTCATGGGAAGAGGGGGAAAGAGTCTCTGATTCAGACTCAGTAGATAGTGGTCGTAGATACGATTTTTCTACAATTTTTCTACAAAAAAAAACTTGTGTGGTCCTTGAAGAATGGGCAGATCCGAAAAGACGCCTGGGAGTCTCGGCTTCGTTTAAAAAGAATTACTATTTGATCCCGAGGAGTCCAAAATTTTCAACGAGATCCCCAAAATTGATGTTCAAGTTGCTAAAGTGAACAAAAAAACATCTCTTCCATTTGAGGATGCCTCCCAACTCAAGGATTCTATGGATCGTAAAGCTGACAGTCTCCTCAGGAAGTCTTGGGAGGCTGCCATGTTTAATATTAAAACCAATATTGCGGCTACCTCAGTCGCTAGATCCATGTATCTCTGGTTGGGAGAATTAGACCATATCAAAAATAAAACATCTAGAGAGGAAATCCTCAATTCTCTCCCTCTTTTAAAATCTGCCACGGCCTTCCTGGCGGATGCCTCGGCCAAGTCGGTCCGATTCTCCGCCAGAGATGCAGCACTTTCTAATTCGGCCAGACGAGCACTTTGGATGAAGTGCTGGTCTGGGGACAAGACGTCTAAATTGAAACTTTGCTCTATACCCTTTTCTGGAGAATGTTTTCGGCCCGGTCCTAGATAAGATTTTAGAGAAGGCTGCGGACAAAAAGAAGGGGTTTCCGGAAGATCGTCCCTTCAGGCGCTGATTTCCCTTTCGCTCCTCCTCGAATCAAGAGAAAAGCTACAGGGGGAAAGCGAACTCGGGGCGCTGGAGTTATCCAAAAGGGGGAAGAGGTCAATCCTCCTCCCACCAGAAATCCTCCTATAAGCAATGACGTCGGAGTGGGGGGGGGGGGGGGGGAAGACTCTCAGAATTCTTGGAGACATGGGAATCTATTTCCCAAAATCCCTGGATCTCCAAAGTAGTCGGTACAGGCTATCAAATAGAGTGGTCTTCAAAACCCGCAAACAAATTTTCACTGACACGGTTTCAACCCAACCTTTGGCAGGGAGTCCAGAAGCTTCATCAGATGAATGTAATCTCCCCAGTTCCACCTCCAGAAAGAGGCAGGGGTTACTATTCAACATTATTTCTAATCAAGAAAAAAAGAAGGCACGTTTCGAACTATCATAAACCTGAAGCCATTAAACAAATTTATTCTTTACCGAAAATTCAGGATGGAAACCC